>NW_016861513.1:0-2442 GCF_001698545.2 Rhinopithecus bieti | reverse complement strand
ATATTGGAAAAGTTTTGTTGCTGAGTTATCAATTTATACAGTTATATAAATAATGACTTAATTAACTTCCTACCAAATATATGTTCCCATTGCAGTGTGTTCTATTTTGGGGGGCAGGAGGGGGTGATGGGCTTTAGTTATGTCACTGACACACAAATGGCTACATTTGGAGGAAATTTTAAGACTTATTATATTATCTAGAAAATCTTTGTATACATAAAATGAATTCCAAGCAATTGTAAAAGAATTATAGTGTTGGAAACACTACTTAAATATGAGTAGTATAAGATAGGGCAAATTACCAAGAAACATCATTAATAATAAACAATTTTTGGAAGGAGGAACAATTTTCTAAAAGAAAAAAAAAAAAAGTCACTTATGTATTAAATCCAGAAGGTGGCAATCTTGTACTATTCATTGCATTATGCACATGTCTTGTCATTTTTTTCTCTCTCTTCTATACACACACACACTCTTAGATGTACATATGTGTATTTAGAAGTCTAAACACATAAAACTGCATGCATGCATCTATACAGTGGATACTTGTTCACATGGCAACATTGTAATACAACTTATATCATTGTCCTATTTTGCCAGGTGTATCGAGTTAATAGTATATTTTAGTACTTAATTTGGAATATTTTCAGAAATATATCAAGAAATATTTTTTAATGCAAAGTTAGTGCATATGTGCATTATTGAATAAACATTTTATGTTTCATCAATTATGCAATATGTATTAAAGAAAAAATAATTTTGTTATGGAAAATTCATTTTCAAAATTGAAATATAACCGTATCCATATATGCCAATTGTTTTATGGTTTTATTTGGGTTGTGTACAGTGAAGCACAAGCATATCAAGTAAGATAGAAACTCAGTTGTAATAGTTTAATTATTTAAATGCAAATTTAACATATATAGTAAATTGTAAATCTAGATCAAGGAATAAACAATATGAGGGTGTCAACTATATTAGACTTCAATAACCAGATAACTAATTCTTAGTTAAGTGAACTATTCTTAGGGATGATGTCTCCAGCAAATGTGTAACTACATGAGATCTAGAGGCTAGGTAGAAAAAAAAAGAAGAAAAGAGCTACAGACATATATGTGGTTTAAAAAATTAAGACTAAAGAACCAAGAAGTAATTTCAAATCAAGTTTTAAAATATAAATGAAATATGTGAAGTAATCCTACAGATGTTTAAAGACTTTATTTCAGTGTATTTGTGACAAAGCAAATTCTATTTTTTTCTAGGTTATACAACCAATTTCATTTATTTATGAATCAATTTTCTGTATCATTTTCTTTTCACTTATATGGAGACAATGTGGTACCATGGAGATAACATGGGGCTTTAGCCTAAAACCAAGCTTGATGCATGCTCTTGCCTGCTGTAAACTAGTAACCTGATCTTGAGCAAGTTACTTAACCTGTCTGAGAAACTCACAGCCTGTTGGGGAAATAAGGGCAACGTTACACAGAGTACAAAGTTGTTGTGTGTCATAGTCCATACTTCATAAAAGTTTCTTTTATACTTTCAAGTTTTGTTCTTGGTGTAGTATTTATAATGCTAAGCAGCAATTTCAAAACAATTTTACATTATGGCTTTTATGATGCATTTACAAATCTGATTACAATACAGGAGTCTTTTCTAAGTGCTCCATGTTTTATTTTCCCCAAGAAAATAAATTAAATTTAAATTCGTGCACTTAAAATTCTGTTTTTTGAAACACTCAATTTTCACAAAAGTAGGATCATTTTTTCCTGTGTAAAATGGTTAAAATGTATATCATTTTCTTCTTGCTAAGTTGTTAAAGAAATCTTACATAACTTACATTTGTATTCTTATAAAATATTTCTAATTGGGTTGACAATAAGTTTTGTGGTTTGATTATCTTCTAGAAACTTTAAAATTTCATTGACATGTGTTTTCATAAGATGTAAATGCACCCACAAACTGGTATGTATGATTAAGTATAAGTGAAACATTTCAAAAGCTGAATTAGATACAGATTCTCCCAAACTACTAAGTGGTATAATTGTTCTGGGTAGGTTTCTTGCATTAATAACCCAGTCAAGAGAAATATTAAATTTCCCAGAATGAATACCTGATGAAAAGAAAAAAAGTGGTGGTTTGGGGGGTGGGATTGTGAAAAGAATTATGAGCCACAGTAATTGACAGCAGCAGGATACCTTTAAACTTCTATTTTCAGAGTTTTTTCTCAGAAGGAAGAAAATGAAGTTAAACATCATCCTGTTCTCTAGCCCTATATAGTGGCAAAGACATTTTAATTACTATTAAATAAATTTAGTTGTGTTACTTTGAAGTTTAAATGCCACATCCAACTTTTAGTAGTTATTTCAGGTAGAATTGCATGAGAATTTTATATATTTAATTAGCTATTTTTTTTTTGATGATTAGTATGACTTATTT
>NW_016861512.1:0-3175 GCF_001698545.2 Rhinopithecus bieti | reverse complement strand
GCTCCCAAAGTGCTGGGATTACAGGCTTGAGCCACCGCGCCCGGCCCCAAAATATTATCGTTTTAACATGTGATCAACATAGAAAATATTGAGATACATATGCTTTATCAGCAGTGGGGTTATGTCCTGATAAACCCATCATAAATTGAAAATATTATAACTCAAATAATGCATTTAATATGCTTAATCTACCAAACATCATAGCCTACCTTAAACATGTCACAACACTTACGTTAGCCTACAGTGGGGTAAAATAATCTAACATAAAGCCTATTTTATAATAAAGTGCTAAATATCCCATGTAATTTATCAAATACTGTACTGGAACTAAAAAAACAGAATGGTTGTATGGGGTACTGGCAGTGTGGTTTCCACTGAATGCTTACCACTGTCACATCTTTGGAAAACTGAAAAATCTTAATTCCAACCACCATAAGCCAGGGACCATCTGTATTTTATGTTTTTTGGATTTTCTTTGTACTAAATCTTCAAAATTCAGCATGTATTTTATATTTACAGGACATCTCAATTCAGATGCTAAATTTCTATGAGAAACACGTTCCTAAGTTGAAGTAGATTTACACACCCAAGTTGTTCAAAACAAAAAGTTTTCCAGTAACTGCATTTCCAGTAGCTGCATTGGGTATCTGTGTTTTTGTTTTGTTTTGTTTTGTTTTGTTTTGTTTTTTTAAAAAACAGCCTTATTGAGTTATTGACCTACAGTAAACTGCACATATCTAAGTTGCACAATTTGTGAAGTTTGCTTTTCTTAAACGCTTTTATTTAGATAGAGATGGGGGTCTCACTATGTTGCCCAAGCTGGTCTTGAACTCCTGGGCTCAAGCAATCTGCTCACCTCAGCCCTCCAAAATTTGATAAGTTTTGATATGTGTTACATCCATGAAATCATCACCACAATCATGATAATGTATCTTGAATTCTCAGTATTTATTTATTTTTATTTTTTTGAGGTGGAATCTTGTTCTGTCCCCAGGCTGGAGTGCAGTGGTGCGATCTTGGCTCACTGTAGCCTCTGCCTCCTGAATTTAAGTGATTTTCCTGCCTCAGCCTCCCAAGTAGATCGAATTACAAGCGTGCATCACCATGCCTGGATAATTTTTGTATTTTCAATAGTGACAGGGTTTCGCCATGATGGCCAGGCTGGTCTTGAACTCCTCAAGTGATCCACTCACCTTGGCCCCTCAAAGCGCTGGAATTACGGGCATAAGCCACTGTGCCTGGCCAAATTATCAGTGTTTAAATGTAAATAAAATTTAAAAATTCATTCCTCAGCTGCACTGGCCACATTTCAAGTGCTGGGCAGCCACACGCGGCCAGTGGCTAGTGGATGGGACAGCACATTCAAAACCATGATCCTGTTTTATCTTCAAAGCATTTATCACTATCTGACTAGCTTCTCTAACATTGCGCCCTTCTTGCTTTCATATCATGTGTCTCATTTTCTTCTTATTCCTTCTGATCTGAAATGATCTCATTTGTGTGTGTGTGTTTCCCTGGTGACTGGTTGTCTTCCCTGGCAGAATATGAGCCCACCCCAGCTGGTGCTTCACTGGTCGTGTTCACAGTGTATCTCCAGGGGCAGGTTCATAAGGGCACTAGGAGGAGGTTCTGAACGAAGGGATGTGATGTTCACACTAAGACCTGAAAGATGTTAATAAGTGGACAGGGAGAAAGGTCGTTAGACAAAGAGGAGTGTAGGTGGCATCAGTTACCAGGGGAGGAAATGTTGATTCAGGACTGAGAGGCAAAGGGACCTGGCCAGAGGATGGGGTCCCAGAAGGTGGTTTAAGGACCGGTGTGGACACACACAGTTCTGTTGTCGGCCCAGTGGAGGGGCCTCACGGGGGGCTGCTGGGAGTCAGATTGTCAGCTTTTGGATTTACCAACTGTGGGTGGCAGTGGGTACGTAACTCAGCATCTCGCTGCCTCAGTTTTCCTCATCTGTAAAGTGGGGATAATAACATTTACCTCATAAAGTTCCTACGAGGATTCGATGATTGACCCATCAGTTGCTTAGCACAGAGCCCAGCACTCAGTACATGTTCGCTGTCAGGAAGGCAGGGAGGCCTCACTGGCACTCACTGGCAGCATCAGGATGTAGGACATCAGGACATATGCCGTGGCTCTCAGGAAAGGAAAGTCACGCTCTCCCAGGTGTACAAGATCGATTCTAAACCTCATGGGACCCTGCATTGTTCACTCCCTCATTCATTCACTCGTCCGTGCATGTACTCAGTAGTGTCATAAGCGGACTGCTCGGATCGGACCTGAATTAGCCTCACCCACTCTCCTCCTGCACTGTCCCTCCCCAGGGCACATTCGCCTCCCAGGTGACGCTGGAGGGGGACAAGTTGAAAGTGGAGCGGGAGATCGACGGGGGCCTGGAGACCCTGCGCCTGAAGCTGCCAGCTGTGGTGACAGCTGACCTGAGGCTCAACGAGCCCCGTTATGCCACGCTGCCCAACATCATGGTGAGGCCCTGGCCAGCGGGCACTGAGGCCCTGGGATTGGCAAGCACACTGCCAGCCCAGTGCCCCCTGGTGGTCACATCGGGGGAGGGAAGGATCCAAGGGAGGTCTCGTACGCAAGAAGCCGTCACCTGGAGTTTGGCTGATAGAGGGTTTGCTGGGTCATCTCTGCCAATACCGAGAGTTCACGGGGGCTGCTTTGGCTAACAGGGAGAGCTTGCTGGTATCTAGGCCAGTAGGAAGGCATCGCTGGGTAGCAGACATTGTTCCCTTTGTCATTCCAGCCAGTGGAACAAGTTCACTGGGTCATCTTGGTTCATTAGGGAGGGTACCCTTGGTAATTTTTGCCAGTGTGAAGTTATCGTGTAGATCATCTTGGCTAACTAGGAAGGGTGCATGGGGTCTCTTGGCTAACAGGTAGAGTTCACTAATCATCATGGCCAGTAGCAGGGGTTCGCTGGGTCATCTTGGCCAGTATTAACAGTTTAGTGAGTCATCTCAGACAACGGAGAATATTCAGTGGGTCATTTCAACCAACAGGGAGAGTTCATTGGATCATCTCGGCCAATGGGGAAGGTTCAATGAGTCATTTCAGCCATTACAGAGTGTTCACTACATCATCTCCATCGTCTCAGCCTATAGGGAGGGTTCAGCGCATCGTCTCAGCCTATAGGGAGGGCTCAGTG
>NW_016861511.1:0-723 GCF_001698545.2 Rhinopithecus bieti | reverse complement strand
CACTGGGAAGCCCGGCCACCCCTCCCTTCATCTGCCAAGCGGGGAAGTAACAAATCCACCTGGGCCCCAAGAGCATCTCAGATCAGGGCTTCCCCCTCAGTGAGGCTGGGTTTAGGACTGGGTCTGCCATCACAGCTGCATCTGCCCATCTTAGCCTCAGTTTCCCCTTCCCTTGAGAGCCCAGGACCCGAAGCCCACAAGGCTACTCCTGGGAAATGGTGGCAGCCCCGGAGGTCTGAGCCTGGCTGGCCAGGTGCACCAGTAGCTTGTCCAGAGGGGTATGTTTACCTTGCATTGAGGGAGGATGCCAGCCTGTAGGCCTGGGCCCTGGAATCCTGGCTCAGGCAAACGTTGCCTGTGTCACCTTGACCAGATGAGTGTTCTACTCTGAGCCTCTATTTTCTCAACTTAACATGGAGCCATATGGTGCTGCTTGTGTGTTCTTTAGCCAAAATGCTTGGGACCACAAATATTTTAGTTTTTAGATTTTTTTCACGTTTTAGAATGTGTGCATTATGCTTATGTTTCAGCATCCCTAATCCTAAAATTTGAAATCTGAAATTCTCTGAGCATTTCTTTTGAACACCATGTTGGTGCTCAAAAAGTTTCAGATTTTGAAGCATTTTGAGTGTGGATTTTCATATTACAGATGGTCAGCCACAGTTGCACCTAACTAAGCAAAATCACATGTGTAGAGCAGTTAGTTCATGGAAGGGCTATAGC
>NW_016861510.1:0-338 GCF_001698545.2 Rhinopithecus bieti | reverse complement strand
TAAACATCCTAATATTGCACCTCAAGATGCCAGAAAAGAAAACAAACTAAGCCCAGACTTAATAGCAGGAAGAAAATTATAAGATCAGAGAAGAAAGAAAAAAAATAGAGACTAGGAAAACAATGAAAAGTATCAACAAAGCAAAAATTGTTTTTTTAAAAAGATAAACAAAGTTGACAAACCTTTAGCTAGACTGGGAAAAAAAGAGAAGAGTCAAATAAATATAATCAGAAAGGAAAAGTAAGATAATACAACTGATACCACAGAAATACAAAGGATCTTGAATGACCTCTATGAACAATTATATGCCAGCAAATTGTGTACAGTAAAAAAAAAAA
>NW_016861509.1:0-842 GCF_001698545.2 Rhinopithecus bieti | reverse complement strand
TGAAAGAATCCTGATACTCTGTGAGAAGAATTCACAAATCACAAAATAGTTTTTCAGAAAGATTCTTCCTCGTTTTTATCTGAGGATATTTCCTTTGTCAACATAAGCTACAATGCGCTCCAAAATATCCCACTGGAGTTTCCAAGAGAACAGTGTTAGCAAACTGCTCAATGAAAAGAACAGTGTAACTATGTGAGATGAATTCACACATCACAAGGCAGTTTCCCAGAAAGGTTCTTTCTGGTCTTTATCTGAGAATATTTTCTTTTTCAACATAGGCCTCACTGGGCTCCCAAATATCCCTTTGTAAGTTCCATGAAAACAGTGTTAGCAAACCACTCTATGGAAAGAAAGGTGTAACTCTGTTAGATGAATTGACACATCACAAAGAACTTTCTCAGAAAGCTGCTTTCTAGTTTTAGTCTCTGGATATTTCCTTTGTCACCATAGGCTTCAATGCGATCCAACATATCCCTTCTGAGATTCCCCAAAAACAGTGCTACCAAACTACTCCATGAAAGGTAAGGTGTAACTCTGTGAGACGAATTCAAAAATCACAAAGCTGTTTCTCAGAAAGCTTCTTTCTAGTTTGTGTCTGAGGATATTTCCTTTGTCACCATGAACTTCAATGCGCTCCAAAATATCCCATTGGAGATTCCAAGAACACAGTGTTAGCAAATTGTTCAATGAGAAGAACAGTGTAACTCTGTGAGATGAATTCACACATCACAAAGAAGTTTATCAGAAGGATCCCTTTTCGTTTTTATCTGAGGACATTTCCTTTTCACCATAGGCTTCAATGCGATCCAAAATATACCTTCTCAGATTCCAAACTAGTGTTT
>NW_016861508.1:0-248 GCF_001698545.2 Rhinopithecus bieti | reverse complement strand
CCTTCCTTTCTCCTTCCTTCCTTCCTTTTTTCTTTCTTTCTTTCTTTTCTCTTTCTTTTCTTTCTTTCTTTCTTTCTTTTTCTTTCTTTCTTTCATCTTTCTTTCTTTCTTTCTTTCTTTCTTTCTTTCTTTCTTTCTTTCTTTCCTTCCTTCCTTCCTTCCTTCCTTCCTTTCTCCTTCCTTCCTTCCTTCCTTCCTTCCTTTCTCCTTCCTTCCTTCCTTTTTTCTTTCTTTCTTTCTTTTCTCTT
>NW_016861507.1:0-654 GCF_001698545.2 Rhinopithecus bieti | reverse complement strand
CCCAGCCACCCTGATGCGGTGGGGAGGTCATGGGGAAAATGGGAAGGGAGTTTTGCTGTGGGGTTTCCCTGACAGATCTGCCCTGATTCAGGAGCACAGTCCTTAAAGAACCACAAAAGTCTGAGCACACAGGCAGAATCTGGCTCTCAAGCTTAGCAATGCAGAAACCTGAGTACTGGGGACTTTATTTGCAGCAAAAGACCCTTTCCCGCCCCAATCCCTGCCCCTGGCAGCAGCAGGCAAGGCCAGTGTTTCAGGCAGTGTTTCAGGCAGGTGGGAAGAAAGGCAGGACCCTTGGGAAAACAACTTGTTGTTGTTGTTTGAAAATCTCCAGACTACTTTCTACAGCGGTTGAACTAATTTACATTCCCACCAACAATGTATAAGCTTTCCATTTTCTCTGCAATCTTGCCAGCATCTGTTATATTTTGACTTTTTAATAACAGTTATTCTAACTGGTGTGAGATGGTATCTCATGGTGGTTTTCACTTGCATTTTTCCTACTGATTAGTTATATTGAACATTTCTTTCATAGACTTGTTGACTTCATGCATTTCTTCTTTTGAAAAGTGTCTATTCATGTCCTTTGCCCATTTTCTTTTTCTTTTTTTGAGACGGAGTCTTGCTCTGTCACTCAGGCTGGAGTGCAGTGGT
>NW_016861506.1:0-368 GCF_001698545.2 Rhinopithecus bieti | reverse complement strand
AATTCTACCAGAGGCTGTGTGAGGCCTATCGTATGTCTACTCCCTTCCATCCCGATAGCCCTGAAAATCAGCGCATGATTAACATGGCTTTAGTCAAAGCTCAGAAAACATTAGAAGAAAACTGCAGAAACAGGCCGGGTTTGCAGGGATGAATACGTCACAGTTATTAGAAATAGCTAGCCAGGTGTTTGTAAACAGGGAAGCAGTAAGCCGTAAGGATAACCACAAAGAGAATGAATGTCAGGCCCGGCGAATCGCCAACCTGTTAGCTGCAGGAATCAGAGGGGTCCCCTGAAGAGGCAAGAGAAGGGGGGCATGGCCGGGCGCGGTGGCTCAAGCCTGTAATCCCAGCACTTTGGGAGGCCGAG
>NW_016861505.1:0-840 GCF_001698545.2 Rhinopithecus bieti | reverse complement strand
TTTCACAGACTCCACGAAAACAGTGTTATCAAACAGCTCAAAGGATGGTGTATCTCTGTGAGATGAATTCACCCACAACAAAGCAGTTTCTTGGAAAGCTTTTCTGTAGTTGTTATCTGAGAATATTTTCCTTTTCACGACAGACCTCAATGTGCCCCAAATATCTTTTGCAGATTCCATGAAAACAATATTAGAAAACTGCTCCATGAAAAGCAAGGTAGAACTCTGTGAGATGATTTAGAACATCAGAAAGAAGTTTTTCAGAAAGCTTCTTTCTACTGTTTCTCTGAGGATATTTCCTTAGTCACCATATTCTTCAAGGAGATCCAAAATATCCTTTCTCAGTTTACCCAGAAACAGTGCTACCAAACAGATCCACGAAAGAAGTCGTGTAAGTCAGTGAGATGAATTAACACATCACAAGATGGCTTCTCAGAAAGGTTCTTACTAGTTTTTATATGAAGATATTTCCTTTGTCACCATAAGTTTCAATGCACTCTGAAATATTGCATTGCATATTCCAAGAAAACAGTGTTAGCAGGCTGAAAAATGAAAAGAACAGTGTAACTCTGTGAGATGAATTCACACATCACGAAGCAGTTTCTCAGAAAGCTACCTTCAAGTTACTATCTGAGGATATTTCCTTTTTCACCATAAGCCTCAATGCACTCCCAAATATACCTTTGCACATTCCACGAAAACAGTGTTACCAAACTGCTCCGTGAAAAGAAAGGTGCATCTCTCTGAAATCAATTCACACATCTCAAAGAACTTTCTCAGAAAGTTTTTTTCTAGTTTTTGTATAGGATATTTCCTTTGTCACCATAGGCTTCAATGTGA
>NW_016861504.1:0-525 GCF_001698545.2 Rhinopithecus bieti | reverse complement strand
CGCCATGTAAAATTAGTTAATCCAGTCCTATTTCCTGGGTCTCTAGTATGCACAACAGCAAAGCTTTAGCAGAAATCATGGAGAGAAAGGATGATATTCAAATACAGGAAATAGTAGAAACTTGACATTTTTAAGGATCTGCTTCTGCATTTGTGGGAGCCCTACCATAGGACTCAGAAGGTATGATGGGGTTGAGAAGCCTAACGTCCCCACAGCTGTCATCCAGCAATTATGTATCACAAATTATGTTTACTTAAATGGCTTCACGTTATCTGAGTACTAAATGTCAGTAATTCTGAAATATCACAGCATCATAGAAGATGTGAAATACCAGTACTGACTCACGCGTCGTCATTTTTCCCACCTTAATTTAATTTAAGGTCAGTTTTCTAAGACAAATCCCTGGTAGCTCGTTGACTTTCCAGTGCATTTTGACATGACCTTGCTCTTTGAAGCTTAGATCCTCTTAATTCCAACTCAGAAAGGGATTGCTTCAATAGGCGGTAGGTCTTTCGCTTTTTTTTT
>NW_016861503.1:0-1570 GCF_001698545.2 Rhinopithecus bieti | reverse complement strand
CCCCATAGGCTTCTGCAAGCTCCCAAATGTTCCTTCGCAGGTTCTACAAAAAGAGTGATTCTAACTGGGTGAATCAAAAAAAAGTTTTAACTCTGTGAGATGAATGTAAACATCTCAAAGCAGTCTTGCAGAAATTTCTGTTAGTTTTTATCTGGGGACATTTGTTTTTTTCCCATAGGCATCAGTTGGTTCACAAATGTCCCTTTGCAGATTCTACAAAAAGAGTGTTTCCAATCTGCTGAATGAAAAGAAAGGTTTAACTCTGTGAGATGAATCCACTGATCACCACGCAATTTCACAGTTAACTTCTTTCTAGTTCTTATCTAGGGGTATAGGGTCTTTCCCCATAGGCTGCAAAGGGCTCCCAAATGTCCATTCGAAGATTCAACAAAAAGAATTTTTACAATGTGCTGAATCAAAAGACAGGATTAACTATGTGAGATGAATCCAAACATCACCAAGCAATTTCAAATATAGCTTCTTTCAAGTTTTTATCTGTGGATATTTGTTTCTCCCCTTAGACCTCAATAAGCCCCGAAATGACCCTTCACAAATTCTACATTGTGTCTCCAATCTGCTGAATCAAAAGAAATTTTTAACTCTGTTAGTCGAATCAACACATCACGAAGCAGTTTCACAGGTAGTTTCTTCCTAGTTTTTATGTTCAGATATTCTTTCTTCCTCATAGTCCTCATAGTCCTCAATGGACTCCCAAGTGTCCTTTCTCAGATTCTATGAAAAGAGTGTTTCTAACCTGCAGAATCAAAAGAAAGCTTTTACTCTGTGAGTTGAATCAACACACCACCAAGCTATTTCAAAGATAGCTTCCTCCCAGTATTTATCTGGGGATATTCCTTTTATCCACATAGGCCTCAATGAGCACCTGAATGTCCCATCAAAATTCTACAAAATAGTGTCTCAACCTGCTGAACCAACAGAAAGTTTTAACTCTGCAAGAAGAAGCCACACATCACCAAGCAGTTTCACAGATAGCTTCATTCCAGTTTTTATCTGGGGATAGTATCTTTCTCACTTAGTCCTCAATGGGTTTCAAGATATCCCTTTGCAGGTTCTACAAAAAGAATGCTTCCAACCTTCTTAATAAAAGGAGGCTTAAGCTCAGTGAGTGGGATGCACATATCACCAAGTAGTTTCACATATACCTTCTTTCTAGTTTTATTTGGGGACATTCGGTTTTCCTTGTAGGACTCAAAGGGCTGAAAATGTCCCTTTGCAGATTCTACTCAAAGAGTGTTTCCAACCTTCTGATCAGAAGAAATGTTTAACCATGTGAGATGAATGCACACATCACAAAGTCGTTTCACAGATAGCTTCTTTCTACTTTTCTTGTGGGGATATTCCATTTCTTCCCATAAGCCTCAAAGGGCTTCCAAATGCCCATTTGCAGATTCTACAAAGAAAGTGTTTCAAACCTGCTGAGTCAAAAGAAAGGTTTAATTATGTGGGATACATCCACATATCACCAAGCAGTTTCACAGATAACTTCTTTCTAGTTTTTATCTGCAGATATTCACGTTTTATCTGTAGACCCCAATGGACCCAAAATATC
>NW_016861502.1:0-829 GCF_001698545.2 Rhinopithecus bieti | reverse complement strand
AGGCTTTCTTTTCATTTACCTCATTACCCTTACTTTGAAAAACAATAATGATGTGATGCGTATATATTTAAAAATACAAACATATAATTTTAAAGGAAATTAAACCAAATCTTTCCATATCAGAGAAATGAAGGTAAAACAGCAGAGAACTATAATTAGATCTCTTAAATACAGCAGAATAAACTAATTCAGTCTACTTTTTTGTTTTTTTGGGGACAGACTAGCTCTGTCGTCCAGGCTGGAGTGCAGTGACACAATCTCGGCTCACCACAACCTCCGCCTCCCAGGTTCAAGCGATTCTCATGCCTCAGCCTCCCAAGTAGCTGGGTCTACAGGCACCTGCCACACACCCAGCTAATTTTTCTATTTTTAGCGAAGACGGGTTTCGCCATGTTGGCTAGGCTCGTCTGAAACTCCTGACCTCAGGTGATCCATCTGACTCGGCCTCCCCAAAGTGGTGGGGTCACAGGCGTGAGCCACTGAGCCCAGTCACTAATTCAGTCTACTGGGCTATTTATGAAGCAAATTAATTTTCTCCTTCTTACGTACCCCCTCCCAGGCCATCTATCTTCTTAATTCTCATCCTTACACAGCTCCCAGCTTCTTTCCCAATGACCCATCCTCCATCCCTGAATTCCCTCCCAAACCTTTCCATTGTGCCCCATGGAACCTTATTTCAATGTAAACAAACTCCCCTACATGCTCAGGTTGGTCACAGAAAGTTCCCTCCTCAACTTCATTTAAATGAGACATAGTTTTCCTAAAAGTCACAGCTTCCAGGCCTCCTGCCTCCAACCTCTATCCCTACTCCCATGCATGTTAGAAAAAA
>NW_016861501.1:0-826 GCF_001698545.2 Rhinopithecus bieti | reverse complement strand
CATTCATGGAATGTGCAATGAGATATTTCGAAATGCATTGAAGCCTATTTTGACAAAGGAAATATCCTCAGGCAAGACCTAGAAAGAAACTTCTGAGAATCTGTTTTGTGATTTTGAATTAATCTCATGGAGTTACATGATTCTTTTCTTGGAGCAGTGTGGTAGCACTGTTTTTGGGGAATCTGATAACGGATATTTTGGATCACATTGAAGCCTATGTTGACAAAGGAAATATCGTCAGATAAAAACTAGAAAGAATGTTTCTGAGAAAGTTGTTTGTGATGTGTGAATTCCTCTCACACAGTTGCACCTTTGTTTTCATGGAGCAGTTTGAAGACCCTGTTTTTATGGAATCTGCAAAGGGATATTTGGGAGCACATTGAGGCTTATGGTGAAATAAGAAATATCCTCAGATAAAAACTAGAGAGAAGCTTCCTGAGAAACTGCTTTGTGATGTGTGAGTTCATCTTACAGAGATATACCATTCTTTTCATTGAGCAGTTTGATAACAGTGTTTTCATGGAATCTGCAATAGGATATTTTGGAGTGCATTGAAGCCTCTGGTGATTAAGGAAATATAGTCAGAGAAAAACCAAAAAGAAGCTTTCTGTGAAGCTATTTTGTGATGTGTGAATTCATCTCACAAACTTACATGGTTCTTTTCACTGAGAAGTTTGGTAACACTATTTTCGTGGAATCTGCAATGAGCTATTTGGGAGCGCATATAGGAATATGGTGAAAAGGAAATATCCTCAGATAAAACTGGTAAGAAGCCTGCTGAGATAAAGCTTTGGAAAGTGTGAATTCATTTCTCAGAGTTACACCA
>NW_016861500.1:0-898 GCF_001698545.2 Rhinopithecus bieti | reverse complement strand
CATTTTCTATTTCTTATCATTCAGTAATTTTTTTTCTCTAGGTACTTACTCATATAAATTATTGAAATGATTAGCATAAAATGTTCATATTATCTTATTTTTTGTATGTGTAGGACAAATCCTGTTTTATTTCTGATATAATTTTTGTCTTCTCTCTTTCTTGATTTATCTGCCAGAGTTTTCTCAATTTTATAAATACAAGATGGTCATTGCTTTTCTCATGCTATATATGTGTGTATATATATATATATGTGTGTGTGTGTGTGTGTGTGTGTGTGTGTGTGTGTGTATAAATCCTAGTAGGTTAGTTACACTAACATATTTTTTCTCCTTCATGAATATGTTGGTTGGGTGTCCTTCTGTCTTTGCATCCATTAGGCTTAGTCCAGTCTGCAAGTTAGAATCAGATTTTCTCCAGGTTTTTCTCATTTTCCTTCAACTGGCAAGCGTTCTGTGCACGTTCTACTTGTGTCAGATCGCAAAAGCACAAGTGGGGAAGAAGAAAAGTCTAATGTTTTCTTAAGACTTAGATTTGGATGAAAAGCAAAATCATTTCAAACCACATTCTCTTGGCTAAAGCAAGTCATAAAGCCAAGCAAAAATTCATGTGGTTAGGAAGTAATCTTTGCCTGTGGTGGAAGACAAAGTCACAAAATAAGTGATAGGCATGTCCAATTCTATTAACTGAGAAAGAGAAGAGTTGTCAGCAACCATCCAATTCATCACCTTATTCTTGTAAAATAATTAAATTTTGGCTTTGGTTATTTTCTTTTTTGAACACTTGTATTTTATCATGTATTTTTGTTGTTATATTTATTTATACTTTCCTTCTATTTTTTTATGGACTAGTTATTTGTAGTTTTTGTCTCGATTGTATTGTTGTAAGCTTAGATTATTT
>NW_016861499.1:0-2694 GCF_001698545.2 Rhinopithecus bieti | reverse complement strand
GGAGACTGGAGCTGTTCCTATTCGACCATCTTGCTCCGCCCCTTAAATATAGATATTATACGTAAATATAAATATATATAAAGAGACAAAGAAGGTCATTCTATATAAAGAGACAAAGAAAGTCATTATATAGTGATAAATTCAGCAAGAGGATATAACAATTTTAAATATATATGCACCCAACACCAGAGCACCCTGATATACAAAAGAAATATTATTAGAGCTAAAGAAAGAGACAGAACCCAATACAATAATAGCTGGAGACTTCAACACCCCACTTTCAGCATTGGACAGATCATCCAGACAGAAAACCGACAAAGAAACATTGAACTTAATCTGAACTATAGACCAAATTGACCTAAAAGATATTTATAGAACATTTCATCCAATGGTTGCAGAATACACATCTTCTCATCAGCACATGGATCATCCTCAAGGACAGACTATATGTTAGGCCACAAAACAAGTCTTAAAACATTAAAAAAAATTATTTCAAATACCTTCTCTGACCACAATGGAATAAAACTAGAAATCAATAACAAGAAGAATTTTGGAAACTGTACAAACACATGGAAATTAAGCAACATGCACCTAAATGACAAGTAGGCCAATAAGAAAAATGAGAAGAAAACTGAACAATTTCTTGAAACAAATGATAATGGAAGCACAACATACCCAAACCTATGGGACACAGTGAAAGCAGTACTAAGAGGGAAGTTTATAGCTATAAGCACCTACGTCCAAAAAGTATTAGGTTGATGCAAAAGTAATTGTGATTTTGCCATTGAACATAATGCCAAAAGTAATGGTTTTGCTTTCAGTGGCAAAACCGCAATTACTTTTGCATCAACCTAGAAAAAACTTCAACCTAGTTCTAGTTGAAGAGGTAAATGAACTTTTCTAGTTCTTTAACATGCATCAGTAGGTTGTTTATTTGAAGAATAGAACCTAATGATGCATGATAGAGAACTAGAAAAACAAGAAAAAAACCCCAAATTAGTAGAAGAAAATAAATAGTAATGATGAGAGCAGAAATAAATGAAGTTGAAACAAATAAAACAATACAAAAGATCAATGAAGTGAAAAGTTGTGTATTTTTTGGAAAAGATAAACAAGATTGACAAACCTTTAGCCAGACTAAGAACAGAAGAGAGATTATCCAAATAAATAAAATCACAGATGAAAAGGGAGATTTTACAATTGATACTGCAGAAATTCAAAGGATCATTAGAGGCCACTATGAGCAACTATATGCCAATAAGTTAGAAAACCTAGAAGAAATGAATAAATTCCTAGACATATACACCCTCCCAAGATTGAACCATGAAGAAATCCAAAACCTGAACACACCAATAGCAAGTAATGAGATCGAAGTTATAATAATAAGTCTCCCAGCAAAGATAACCCTGGGGCCCAATGGCTTCACTGTTGAGTTTTACCAAACATTTTAAGAAGAACTAATACCAATCCTATTGAAACTATTCCAAGTAATAGAGGAGGGAATATTTTCAAACTCAGTCTACAAGGCCAGTATTACCGTGATACCAAAACCAGACAAAGACACATCAGAAAAAGAAAATTACAGGCCAGTATCCCTGATGAACATTAACATAAAAATTCTCAAGAAGGCCAGGCACAGTGGCTCAGGCCTGTAATTCCAGCACTTTGGGAGGATGAGGTGGGTGGATTACGTGAGGCCAGGAGTTTGAGACCAGCCTGGCCAACATGGTGAAACCCCATCTCTACTAAAAATACAAAAGTTAGCTGGGTGTGTTGCTGCACGTCTGTAACCCCAGCTACTCAGGAGGCTGAGCCATGAGAATTGCTTGAACCTGGGGAGCAGAGGTTGCAGTGAGTTGAGATCGTGCCACTGCACTCCAGCCTGGGCAAGAGGGTGAGGCTTTATCTAAAAAAAAAAAAAAAAAATCCTCAAGAAAATACTAACAAACCAGTCAGATGCAATGCCTCATGCCTGTCAATCCCAGTGCTTTGGGAGGCCAATGTGGGAGAATTACTTGAAGCCAGGAGTTTGAGACCAGACTGGGCAACATAGTGAGACTCTGTCTCTACAAAAAAAAAAAAAAAAAAAAAAAAAAAAAAAAAAAAAAAAAAGACAAAAAATAATAGCAAATGGAATTCAACAACACATTAAAAAGATCATTCATCATGGCCAAGTGGGATTTATCTCTGGATGGAAGGATGGTTTAATGTATGCAAATCAATCAATGAGATATGTCATACCAATAGAACAAAGGACAGAAACCATATGATCATTTCAACTGATGCTGAAAAAATATTTTATAAAATTCAACATCCCTTCATGATAAAAATCCTCAAGAAACTGGGTATAGAAGAAACATACCTCAACACAACACAAGCCATATATGACAGACCACAGCTAGTATCATACTGAATGAGGAAAACCTCAAGGCCTTTACTCTAAGATCTGGAACACAACAAGGATGACCACTGTAAGCACTGTTATTCAACATAGTACTGGAAGTCCTAGCTAGAGCAATCAGACAAGAGAAAGAAATAAAAGGTATCCTAATTGGAAAATAAATCAAATTAACCTTGTTTGTAAATGATATGATCTTATATTTGGAAAAACCTAAAGACTTCACCAAAAAACTATTAGAACTGATAACAAATTCATAAAGTTGCAGGATATAAAATCAACATACAAAAATCAGT
>NW_016861498.1:0-3209 GCF_001698545.2 Rhinopithecus bieti | reverse complement strand
CCTCCCAAAGTGCTGGGATTACAGGCTTGAGCCACCGCGCCCGGCCATTATTTTTAATTTAAAAAAGCAAATGGGAAATCTGTATTTTGATGAGCTTAGGGTGTTATTTTTTCGAAAGTCAGCTGAAGGATGGTTAGACAGCACAGCGAAGACTGCTAAATGCACTGACCCCTCCTGGAATGTGATTTTGTTCCTTTTATTTCTCTGTGGGCTTTTGTTTTGTTTTGTTTTGGTAGATCTTCAGTTTAGATGTTTGGAGGAATGAACATCATTGTTTTGTGCTGAAGGAAAGATCTTGATGGTGTTTCTTTCCCCAAAAGTTGACTTGGATATTAAAATTTGGTGCTTTCAAGAGAAAGTTAAAAAAATGAATAAGAATTGCTTCAATTAAAATTACAAAAAAGAAAAAAAAGAAAAAAGCAAGTGTGGTTGGGTGCAGTGGCTCACGCCTGTAATCGCAGCACTTTGGGAGGCCGAGGCAGGCAGATCACAAGGTCAGGAGTTCGAGACCAGCCTGAGCAATATAGTGAAACCCCGTCTCTATTAAAAATACAAAAATTAGGCGAGTGTGGTGGCAGGCACCTGTAGTCCCAGCTACTCGGGTGGCTGAGGCAGGAGAATCGCTTGAACTGGGAAGTGGAGGTTGCAGTGGACTGAGATCACGCCACTGCATTCCAGCCTGGGTGACAGAGTGAGACTCTGTCCCCCCATCCAAAAAAAAAAAGAAAAGAAAAAGAAAAAAGAAAAGAGCAAGTGTGTTCCAGTTAGGGAAAACTGGGTATGTAAAGCCACATAGGCATGAAAGGATACGTTATGATAGGGGAGATAAAACTTAAGGAATAAATGTTATAGTTGAAGCAGCTCTCAGAACTTTCCTTCAAGGCTGGATATTTAACAGCAAGTCTTTGATCTTTGGGGGAAAGGGACTAGAGATGGTTGGAATCCTGGGTAAATACTGACCTTTTAGTATCCTAGATGTGAGATTGAATTCACTGCTAATTAGTGTTGGTTTTGGCTCCCCTAGGGAAGAGTAAACATAAAGAAGGCAAGGAGCAGGACTCAGGCAAAGGCAAGTGTGTGGGTGTGTACATTTCCAGAACTACTTGGAGAAATTGAGAAGTGCAAAGGTCTTGAAAATAGAACAGGAATTATGTCTCATGCTTTAAAATAAAGTAAATTCTGCTGGAAGCGACTAACACATCATACCCTAAAAATAAAAACAGAGGGAAAATGAAGCCTCTTTTACTGTTGATGTGATCATTTTAACCTTGGCAGCCTTCCAAGGGAAAACCATAATCAGGTTGTTTTTATTGTTTGCGGGCTGGAGCAAATGCTGGTTTGTAAACATTGTAATGAGTCCAACTCAATAGCCTTAGGAATGTCTACCTGCATTTGAGGTATGCTTCACTGGGAAGAGTGTTGTGCAAAAGCAATGGGGCAACTCATCAAACCCACAATGTTTCAGAAATTTTCCAGCTAGAGAGGTGCTCTGGTTTAGGGGCACATTGAACAAACCTGCCTTTGTTTCAGGAGAAAACACTGGAAAGGGTTTTGCTTTTTTTGTTTGCTTGCTTTTAATTTTTTGTCCTTTCTTTTTCTTCATAGAACAGTTGTTTGTGGTGATTTTTTTGTTTGTGGTGATTTTTTTTCCAACCAAAAAAGGATGTTTATGAGAGAATTATCTATTTCTGTATCTTCTGGTATCCACGCTACCTTTATTTATTTGTTTTAATTTTATTTTATTTCTCTTGTTTTTTGAGACAGAGTCTTGCTCTGTTGCCCAGGCTGGAGTGCAGTGGCATGATGTCAGCTCACTGTAACCTCTGTCTCCCACCACAGCCGCCAGAGTAGCTGTAATTATAGGCGCCACCACGCCCATCGAATTTTTGTATTTTTAGTAGAGATGGGGTTTCACCATGTTAGCCAGGCTGGTCTCGAACTCTTGACATCAAGTGATCTATCCGCCTGGGCCTCCCAAAGTGCTGGGATTATAGGCATGAGTCACCACACCCGGCCTCATGCTACCTTTAAAAACATCTGAACAATTCAAGTCAACTCAGCCAGTGGTTACAGACTCTTCCCTGGTGCCCAGAATTTGAAATGAGTAAGATCAAGGACCTGTCCCACAGAAACACACATTACATACGGTGGGGAGGACAAGTATGTACACAGTAACTGAAACACCAGACAGGATTTGAAGACGTTGGAAATACTAGAGGAAGAGCTGAATTCTGCTTAGGGTATTAGAAAGAGAAGAGACCAGGAGGGGAGGAGAAGAGAAGAGAGGAGAGGGGAGGAGAGGAGAGGGGAAAAATTTAAGCTGAATTTGAATAATAGGTAGAATTTCAACCATTAGATGGTTGTGATAAGAAAAGGAATAAAATTAATCTCTTGTAAAGCAAGAATTTAAAACAAATTTTGTGCGCAGTAACAAATAAAACCAGTTTTTATTTATTTATTTATCCATTCCATAAACATGTATTGAGTATCTATGAGGTGCCAGGCACTGTTTAGAGATAAAGATGCGTAAAACATCTTCCCTGCCCTCAGGTGAAGAGAGATGTGAACATAAAAACTTATGCTACAGAGAGTCAATTATCGACAGAGGGGTGCACAAAATACTCTGGGGGCACCACGGACTGGAGGGAGTCAGAGACTTCACAGAGGAACAGAGACTTGGAGATTCAGTGGGGAATGGGATGAGGAAAACATTATATGCAGGGGGAATGTCATATATTGTCATGTACAAAGACACAGAAGCATGAAACTGCATGGGATTGTAGGGGAGCCAAGAGGAAAGTTCCCTTCACCCTCTGCAGGTTCACTGAAAAGTCACTGACATGAAGCAGATTAATAGGAGAAAAGGCATGCAAATTTGTTTAACATGTATACACGGAGGCTTCAGAATTAAGACCCAAACTCCCAGTGAGGTATAGAAGCTTATCTGCCATCACATCTTGATGTTACAGAAAGAGTGGGGACTTGGATCTGGGTGTGGTAGCTCACACCTGTAATCCCAGTACTTTGGGAGGCAAGGCTGGTGGATCACTTGAGGTCAGGAGTTCAAGACCAGCCTGGCTAACATGGTGAAATCCCCATCTCTACAAAAAATACAAAAATTAGCAGGGCATGATGGCAGGTGCCTGTAATCCTAGCTACTCAGGAGGCTGAGGCAGGAGAATCACTTGAACCCAGGAGGCAAAGGTTAC
>NW_016861497.1:0-898 GCF_001698545.2 Rhinopithecus bieti | reverse complement strand
TTATGATGTAACTGTCACAGTTTAGGTATCTCTGAACCCATCTCCACTCATTGTTTCTGTAGTTTGGCTATTTAATTCAACACAATATCCTTTTTGCTTGATATATTTCAAATTGCGTTTCTGGCCTTGAGTTGGATGCTAACATAGTCTTGATTTTTATATCAGAAATTTGAGAAATAAGTTCTAGTCTGCAAAATTTCTTTGATGACAAAGGAAGATCAGAAAGAAGGAAAACTAGCAGAAATTAAGAGTTAAAAGAAAGCATGTGACCATGAAGATATGTTTATATATGTCTAAAGAGTCACACATATGACTAGGAAGACATGAAGAGGAAGAGAGAGGGTTTCCAATCCTTGTTGAATGCTCTATTTCCTCACACTTCAAATGACGGATCTTTTTTTGTTTCGTTGTGTTTTGTTTGGGTCTTTCCCTTTTTATTCTTTGAATTAATTGCAGTGCTTATCTTTCAATATGAATATGATAACTGTCATATATTTCTTTATGTGTTTTGATATACACCTAAGAAAACAGTTTTGTAGAAGGCTTTCTCATAATTCTTAGAAACTTACATGGTGATTTATAAGTACCATCTTGCACTAACATATATATGAACAATGCATACTTAATTAATTTTGAAGCTGTGTTATTAATATTTTATAATGGGTGATCCTGTTTTCTTTTTAAAATGCCAGTTGTCAACAGATTCTCTTTTACTAGAACTCTAACATATGAATATAAATATGATAATTTGCTATTTAAGTTAGCGAAGTTTTGTTGTTATTGTTTTAAAGGGAATATTGTGGAATATTGTATACATTTGGAGAAAAATATGCATACCTGAAATGTAATTATATTGTTACAAAATTGACTTAAATTTCCAGAAGGTGATTTGTCAATA
>NW_016861496.1:0-898 GCF_001698545.2 Rhinopithecus bieti | reverse complement strand
CTTAGGACTTCTGTAATACTACGTCATTTCTTGATCAAGGTCCCAGAATTTTGCATAATAAATCCAGATGCTTTTAGCCTGAAAAAGTGTTCATGCAGATTATCAACCAACTTCCAAGCTATTCCTATAGAATGCCTTGTTTTAATTAGAATTGCATCTGAAAGATGTGCCTGGATTATTTTACTTGTAAATAGACTGAACAGAACTGTTAATGGGATAATTTAAATTTACCTATTGTTATATGTGATGTTATATACATTTATAATATAAACTTATCCAACATTAAGCTTATACCCAATGTTATAGATGATTGTCCAAAACTAGTTTACCTTAATGATAACCATTGCTTAGTTGAAGTTGAGGTCAGTTTCTACCCAAAGGATTTCACCACTACTTCTAATCAGATGCAATCAAATCACATATACAGCATTTTCGTTTCCTACTTATGGTAGCAGAAGGACATGTGTTCAGTTTAGCACATGTCTATGCTAAGTGACATGAGAAGAAATTAGAGTACTAGAACAGTGTTAGCTGGCACACGATAAGATGGAGATGGCATCTGTAGCTTGACGTACCTTCTCCAGCTCTCTCCATACCTTTTGTTTCTCTTCTGCCACTCTAGAAATTTGGCTCCAAGAGCTACTCAATTTAACTCCAAGAGCCTTTTGATCGCTCACCTTCACCTCTGAGTTTATTTTCATGCCCCTTGGACCTAAAAAGGAGTCTTCATCCCATGAGGACTTGGCCAGTGTCTTGTCCAACCCATCAACCTTCAGCAAAGGGGGCTCCAGAAGTGCTGATTCCAAGTCCCAATGCCACAAACCAGAACCTGGACATGACATACTAATTGGAAATAAGCATATACATATATATATATGTATGTGTGTGTATATATATA
>NW_016861495.1:0-1308 GCF_001698545.2 Rhinopithecus bieti | reverse complement strand
AGCAGTTTACTTAAAAGCAATCCTGGGGTGGGCATGGTAGCTCACACCTGTAATCCTAGCACTTTGGGAGGCTGACGTGAGTGGATCACTTGAGGTCAGGAGTTTGAGACCAGCCTGGCCAACATGGTGAAACCCTCTCTCCACTAAAAATACAAAATTAGCTAGGCATGGTGGCGAGCGCCTGTAATCCCAGCTACTCAGGAGGCTGAGGCAGGAGGTTTGCTTGAACCCAGGAGGCAGAGGTTGCAGCGAGCCAAGATCGCACCACTACATCCCAGCCTAGGTGACGGAGGGCTTAAAACAAAACAAAATTCCACTATTAAGTTAATTCCTCAAATACTTGTTTAGTTCCATGGTACTACTGGGGAATACTACAGAAGCACAATCATTCTTGGACTCAGAACCCAAGAAACTTATTCATAATAATGAATCTTACCTTCAGCACAGCTACTCCATCTGAAAGTTTTGCCAGCCGTTCATTCAGTTTTTCCTTTTCATATTCACTAGTTGTGACATCTAACTGCTCAATGATTTCTTGAATACGTTTTCAATTTTAGCCTTGTCACCTTTTCCTTTTAAGAGCATGGCATCATCTTTGGTCACAATGACCTCTCCAACTTTTCCTAAGTCATGAGGCTGAACGTCTTCAACATTTAGGGTCAACCCCTCTTCTCCAAACACCTACAAAATGAGTTAAACGTAAACCAGCTGTAGGTTACAGTTTCTACCATTATACCAAGTTTATTAATATGCCATGCAAGAGAATCATCTTGAAATACTTTCTTTGAAATGAGAGCCTGTAAGATCACTGTTAGTCCAGAATAAGACTTGAGTATAGTCTTCCATTGCATTTCCAACTTCTCAATTCTCACAACTCTGGTAATTATTATTAGCCTTACTTGAGAAAAAAACATCCAAGGTCACACTTACTGGTAGAGCCAGTACAAGACCATAGGCCTTGACTCTCAAGTCCTACATCACTTGTAGCACACACTTCTATCTTTCAAAACTGAAAACAGATCCCAGGACTTTGGGAGGCACAGGCAGGCATATTGCTTGAGTCCACGAGTTTGAGAAGCCTAGGGCAACATAGTGAGACCCACCACTACTAAAAGTAAAAAAATTAGCTGGGCATGGTACTGCACCTGTAGTCCCAGCTACTTGGGAGGCTGAGACAGGAGGATTGCTTGAACCTGGGAGGCGCAGGTTGCAGTGAGCCAAGATTGTGCCACTGCATTCCAGCCTGGGTGACAGATCAAGACACCCTGTCTCAAAAAAAAAAAAAAAAAAAAAAAAAAAAAAAAAAAA
>NW_016861494.1:0-829 GCF_001698545.2 Rhinopithecus bieti | reverse complement strand
AAAGTGAGTTTTCAGTAAGAAAAAGCATTTTGTCTCTGTCTTACTAGTGTGCATACTGGCCTTGTTAGAGCCATCTCTCCTTGAAATGTTCTGTGCAACTCTCTGAAAACAAGCAGTAACTGACAGGGTGGACTTGAATTGATTGCATTTGATACATTGTCTGTAAAGAAGTCATGGTAGCTCTGTGCCATGAACAATATTTTGTAAGTATATTTTAATCTTTTTTTTGCTTTGAGAAATAGTTTGCTCCTGTTGCCCAGGCTGGAGTGCAATGGCAGGATCTCGGCTCACTGCAACCTCCACCTCCCGGGTTTAAGCAATTCTCCTGCCTCAGCCTACGTTACGGAGTAGCTGAAATTACAGGCATGTGCCACCAAGCCTGGCTGATTTTCTTTTTTTTTTTGAGACGAAGTTTCTCTCTTGTTGCCCCAGGCTGTAGTGCAATGGTGCCATCTTGGCTTACCATAACCTCCGCCCCTCCGAGGTTCAAGTGATTCTCCTGCCTCAGCCTCCCGAGTAGCTGGGATTACAGGCATGCACCACCAGGCCTGGCTAATTTTGTATTTTTAGTAGAGATGGGGTTTCTCCATGTTGGTCAGGCTGGTCACGAACTCCCAGCCTTAGGTGATCCTCCCACCTCGGCCTCCCAAAATGCTGGGATTACAGGTGTGAGCCACCGTGCCCAGCCTAATTTTGTATTTTTAATAGAGACGGGTTTTCTCCATGTTGGTCAGGCTGGTCTCGAAATCCCAGCCTCAGGTGATCCGCCCGCCTTGGCCTCCCAAAGTATTGGGATTACAGGCGTGAGCCACCACGCCCAGCTGATCTT
>NW_016861493.1:0-825 GCF_001698545.2 Rhinopithecus bieti | reverse complement strand
TGAGAAACTTCTTTGTGATGTGTGATTTCATCTCACTGAGTTACACCACTCTTTTTGTGGGGCAGTTTTTTGACACTGATTTCCCGGAATCTGCAATAGAATATTTCAGAGTTCATTGAAGCCTTTGGTGACAAACGAAATATCCTCAGGCAAAACCAAAAGAAGCTTTCTGTGAAACTGCTTAGTGATGTATGAATTCACCTCACAGAATTACACTTTATTTTTTTGGCACAGTTTGGTACCACTGTTTTGAGGAATCTGGGAAGGGATATTTTGATTGCATTGAAGCCTATGGTGACAAAGGAAATATTCTCAGACAAAAACTAGAAAGAAGTTTTCTGAGAAACTGCTTATTGGTGTGTGAATTCAACTCACAGAGTTACATTGTTGTTTTCATTTAGCAGTTTGCTAACACTGTTTTCTTGGAATCTGCATTCTGATATGTTGGAGCACATTGAAGCTTAGGGTGACAAAGGAAATATCCTCAGATAAAAAGTATAAATCAGCTTTCTGAGGAGCTCCTTTGTGATGTATGTATTCATCTCACAAAGTAATACCTTTGTTTTCATTGAGCACTTTCCTAACACTGTTTTTGTGGAATCTGCAAAGGGATATTCGTGAGTGCTTTGAAGTTTATAGTGAAAAGGGAAATATCCTCAGATAAAAATGAGAAAGAAGATACCTGAGAAACTGATTTGTAATGTGTGAATTCATCTCACAGAGTTACACTGTTATTTTCATTGAGCAGTTTGATAGCATTGTTTTCTTGGAATCTGCAATAGGACATTTGGGAGTGCATTGAAGCCTATGATTGCAGAGAATGTA
>NW_016861492.1:0-251 GCF_001698545.2 Rhinopithecus bieti | reverse complement strand
GAAAAAAAAGCCAGAGACATCATACCACCCAACTTCAAACTATACTATAAGGCTACTGTAACCAAAAAAGCATAGTACTGGCAAAAAAAACAAACAAACAAACAAAAAAAAAACCAGACACATTAACCAATGGAATGGAATAGAAAGCATAGAAATAACACTGAACACCTACAGCCATCTGATCTTCAAAAAAAGTTGACAAAATAAGCAATGGGGCAAGGACTCTGTATTCAATAAATGGTGCTCAGATA
>NW_016861491.1:0-253 GCF_001698545.2 Rhinopithecus bieti | reverse complement strand
AAAAGTACAGTGCAAGTCTGTGAGGTGAATTCAGACATCCTAAAGCAGTTTCTCAGAAAGCTCCTTTTTGGTTTTATTCTGAGGATATTTGTTATGTCACCATAGGTTACAAAGCCCTCCAAAATATCCTATTGAAGATTCCATGAAAGCATGTTACCAAACTGCTCAATGAAAAGAGCGTTGTGACTCTGTGAGATGAATTCAAACATCACAAAGCAGTTTCTCAGAAAGCTTCTTTTAGTTTTATCTGAGA
>NW_016861490.1:0-337 GCF_001698545.2 Rhinopithecus bieti | reverse complement strand
GAAAATTACGTTGATGTGACTTTTGGTTGGTTTTATTATTTTAATTGAAACATAATTGCATATATTTCTGGGGTACAGTATGCTATTCTGATACCTGTAAACAAATATGTAATGAACAAATTAGGGTAATTAGCACATTTGTCAACTCACACTTATTTTTGTGTATTGAGAACATTCACAATCCTCTCTTCTAGCTATTTGAATATAGACCAAATTACTGTTAACTACAGCCACCCTACAATGCTACAGAATGCTAGAACTTATTCCTCCTATCTAACTGTAATTTTGGTTGGCTTTTATAAAGACAAAAGAAATACATTTTGTCTGGCAATTAAAT
>NW_016861489.1:0-253 GCF_001698545.2 Rhinopithecus bieti | reverse complement strand
CATATATATGTGTGTGTGTGTGCATATATATGTGTGTGTATATATGTGTGTGTGTGTGTGTATATATGTGTGTGTGTGTGTATATATGTGTGTGTGTGTGTATATATATGTGTGTGTGTGTGTATATATATGTGTGTGTGTGTGTATATATATGTGTGTGTGTGTGTATATATATGTGTGTGTGTGTGCATATATATGTGTGTGTGTGTGCATATATGTGTGTGTGTGTGTGTGTATATATGTGTGTGTGTGC
>NW_016861488.1:0-253 GCF_001698545.2 Rhinopithecus bieti | reverse complement strand
GGGACCTCCCTCCCCACCAGCACCCCATGCGGGGACCTCCCTCTCCCACCAGCATCCCCATGCGGGACCTCCCTCCCCACCAGCAACCCCATGCGGGACCTCCCTCTCCCACCAGCATCCCCATGCGGGACCTCCCTCCCCACCAGCACCCCCATGCGGGGACCTCCCTCTCCCACCAGCATCCCCATGCGGGACCTCCCTCCCCACCAGCAACCCCATGCGGGACCTCCCTCTCCCACCAGCATCCCCATGC
>NW_016861487.1:0-898 GCF_001698545.2 Rhinopithecus bieti | reverse complement strand
GTATGCCTTTCATAGACTGAACATGTAATTAATTTTGAGAATTCAGCTCTGACCCTCAAGTTCACTAGTGCTGACATCAAGTTTGTTGATATAAAAGATTTGATTTGATTGAATTTTCATGTGTTCTAAAGAAATGTTAGAAAAAAATTATGTTAAAAAAATCTTCATAGCTTATTTTTTATCATTTGCATCTTATGCCTGGTAAGTGGAAAACAGGATTATTTCCCACTAACAGAATTTGGGATAATCAAGTTTAATTAAAAAGTATTTTATCATAAACTCTTCACATCTCCAGCGCAGAAGATAATGGCTCTTTCCAACAATGGCTATATTACCATGTTTGGGCAAAGTTTACTGCCCTCTTTAACCAGGGTATGGTATAACATCCCAAAGAAAGCCTATCTTGAAAATCTTTTATGCATCAATCTCTTATGAGAGCTTATTTATATAATGTATGGGTTTTTTTCTTTAAGAATTATAAGTGATCACCATAACATAAAGAGACACCACTGAGCGGACTCATTCTTGGTCTTCTTTCTGATTCTGGGAGATCCAGAGCTCTGGCTCTGCCACTAATAGCAGGGAGTTGGAGAAATGATTTTGCTGCTCTGGAGCTCAGCTTCCTGATTTTGGAGGCGGGGATGTCTTGGAGGTTCTCCCCACATCTGGAATTCTGGGATTATATGGTGCCTTATGCTAGTGGTAGGGGGTGTGTATTGATAACCAAACATCCTGGTTTACCCAGCATTGAGAGAGGGTTCCTGGGACTTAGGAATTGGAGTGTGAACACTGGAAACTGCCAGGGCAAATTGGAACCAGTTGGCTACCCTGGTTGCGAGGGGTGGGCTGGTGGTTTGGTGTGTGTGGGCATAGCCTCTGATTTATAGAATTATAAATT
>NW_016861486.1:0-898 GCF_001698545.2 Rhinopithecus bieti | reverse complement strand
TTTTGTATTTTTAGTAGAGACAGGGTTTCACCATGTTGGCTAGGATGGTCTCGATCTCTTGACCTCGTGATCCACCTGCCTCACCCTTCCAAATTGCTGGCATTACAGGCGTGAGCCACCAAGCCCAGCCTTCCATACTGTTTCTCAAAGAGGTTAGACTAATTTACATTTCTACCAACAGTGTATGAACATACCCTTTTCTCCACATCCACACTAACATTTATTGTGTTTTAACTTATTAATAAAAGTCATTTAGACTGGTGTGAAATGTCATTGTAGCATGGTTTTAATTTGCATTCCTCTGATTATTAGTGATGTAGAACATTTTTTCATGTGTTTGTTGACTACCTGTTATTTCTTCTCTTGAGAAATGTCTGTTAATAATCTTCACCCACTTTTTAATGAGATTATTTGTGTTTATTCATTGTCATTGTGTTGTTTTAAGTTCCTTGTAGATGCTATATATTAATTCTTTGTTGAAGGCATAATTTATAAATGTTTTCTTCCATTCTGTAGGCTGTCTGCCTATCCTGTTGATTATCCTTCTTTTGCTGTGCAGAAAAATCTTAGTTTTGTTAAGTTTTATTAAGTCCCATTATTCATCATAAATTTGTTGCCTAGGCCAATATCCACAAGATCCCTAAAATAATTTTTTCTAGTATAAGTTTCAGGTTTTACATTTAGGTCTTTAATTCATCTTGAGATAATTTTTTTACATATGTTGAATGACAGAGGTCCAATTTCTTTCTTCTGCATATGTCTAGCCAGTTTTCCCAGTACTATTTATGACATAGGGTGTCTTATCCCAATTGTTTATTTTTGTTGACTTTATTGAAAATCAGTTGATTGGGCCGGGCGCGGTGGCTCAAGCCTGTAATCCCAGCACTTTGGGAGGCCG
>NW_016861485.1:0-742 GCF_001698545.2 Rhinopithecus bieti | reverse complement strand
CCAGAGTTACGCTGTTGTTTTTATTGAGCAGTTTTCTAACACAGTTTTCGTGGAATCTGCAATAGGATATTTCAGAACACATTGAAGCTTATGGTGACAAAGAAAATATATTCAGGCAAAAACTAGAAAGTAGCTTTCTGAGAAACTGCTTTGTGATGTATGTATTCATCTCACAGAGTAACACCTTTCTTTTCATGGATCAGTTTGCTAACACTATTTTCTTGGAATCTACCAAGGGATATTTGGGAGTGAGTTGAGGCCTATGGTGAAAAAGGAAATATCCTCTGAAAAAAACTTCCTGAGCTTCCTGAGAAACTGTTTTGTGATGTGTGAATTCATCTCACTGAATTACACCGCTCTTTTCATGGAGCAATTTTGTAGCACTGTTTTTGGGGAATCTGAGAAGGGATAATATGAATCACATTGAGGCCTATACAATATACAATTGAAGCCCATACAAAGGAAATAACCTCAGATAACAACTATAAAGAAGCTTTCTGAGAAAGTTCATTGTGATGTGTGAATTCCTCTCATAGAGTGACACCTTTCTCTTCATGGAGCAGTTTGCTAACACTGTTTTCATGGAATCTGAAAAGTGATATTTGGGAGCACATTGAGGCCTATAGTGAAAATGGAAATAATCTCAGATAAAAACTAGAAAAAAGGTTTGTGAGAAACTGCTTGAGATGTGTGTATTCATCTCCCAGAGTTACACTGTTCTTTTCTTAGAGCAGTTTCCCCA
>NW_016861484.1:0-738 GCF_001698545.2 Rhinopithecus bieti | reverse complement strand
GTCACAAGTCACTAAGCAGTTTCTCGGAAAGCTTATTTCTGGTTTTTGTCTGAGGATATATCCTTTGTCACCGTAGGCCTCAATGCGCTCCCAAATATCCTATTGCAGATTCCATGAAAACAGTGTTTTCACACTGCTCAATGAAAACATCAGTGTGTCTCTGTGAGATGAGTTCACCCATCCCAAAGTAGTTTCTCAGATAGCTTCTTTCCAGTTTTTATCTGAGGATATTTCCTTTTACACTGTAGGCCTCAATGCACTCCCATACATCACTTTGCAGATTCCACGAAAACAGTATTTTGCAAACTGCTCCATGAAAAGATGGTTGTAACTCTGTGGGATGAATTCACACATTACAAAGAAATTTCTCAGAAGGCTTCTTTCTTGTTTTATTGGAAGATCCAAAATATACCTTCTCAGATTCCCCAAAACAGTGCTACCAAAATTTTCCATGAGAAGAATGGTGTAACTCTGTTACACCATAAATTCACACATCACAAAGAAATTTCTCTGAAAGCTTCTTTCTTGTTTTATCAGCAGATATTACCTTTGTTACCATAGGCTTCAATGCGATCCAAAATATACCTTCTCAGATTCCCCAAAACAGGGCTACCAAACTGCTCCATGAAAATAATCGTGTAACTCTGTGAGAAGTGTTCACAAATCACAAAGCAGATTGTCATAAAGCTTCTTTCTAGTTTCTGTCTGAGGATGTTACCTTCTTCACTGTTTGCCTTA
>NW_016861483.1:0-1574 GCF_001698545.2 Rhinopithecus bieti | reverse complement strand
GTATGGCTCTGTTGCCCAGACTGGAGTGCAGTGGCTGGATCTCAGCTCACTGCAAGCTCCGCCTCCCAGGTTCACACCATTCTCCTGCCTCAGCCTCCCAAGTAGCTGGGACTACAGGCGCTCGCCACCTCGCCCAGCTAGTTTTTCATACTTTTTAGTAGAGACAGGGTTTCACCGTGTTAGCAGGATGGTCTCGATCTCCTGACCTCGTGATCCACCCGTCTCGGCCTCCCAAAGTGCTGGGATTACAGGCTTGAGCCACCGCGCCCGGCCAGAAACAAATTTTTAATTATCTTATTTTTAATTTTGATGTACTCACATATCAGATAACAGTTTGATGCTAGTTTAAATGATGTTGCCTATAATTTATTTGTAATGTAAATTATTTCAGAAAAAAGGGGCGTAATTTTAAAGAAGGCATTGCTGAAATCCCACACCATTTCAGATCCTCGGAACCTAAGCAACCTAACTTGATTCATTGGTTTTCCTACTTTAATTCAATATAAAGACAACATTTTAATCCAAGATATTTTGTCTCACTCAAAAAGTAGAGGAAATTATTAGATTCCTCCCCTTTAGGTAGGGTTATAACTCTTAATTTTCATGAAATGAGGTAAACTTTCTCAGGGACATGAAAATATAATGAGTTTTTCTTTTTTAAAGATATCTTACTTTTTTTAGAGGGAATAATGGTATCCTCATTGATAGTAGAAGATAACTTTTATGAGTTTCAGACTCCCTGGGAATTTTCCAAGGAATATTGGGTGTTGTGGGAGGGAAGAGAGAATAAAAGAATATGCCACTGCCTAGAAAATCCCTGTTGTTTTTGCTTCCCTGAAGTAACATATCAGTCTTGCACCACAAAGCAAACAATAATTGTTTACTACAAACACTCTGGAAGTGAATTTTTAATATATCTTTTGGGACTTTTAAGACCTCAAGCAAAATTGAAGTCAACTTTCAGCAAAATGTAACTCTTTTGGGAAGCAGTGATTCATGACACTCGTTCCTTGGGAATCATGGGAACAGATGGTTGAAATACCACACACAGCGATGATGTCAACTTCAAAAGGAACTGGAGAACTGAGGCATCTTTCCAGATAGTGTTGATCACAAAGCAATTTAGGCCTCAATTATCTTGATGTCACACAGGGACTCCAACCTTTCAAATGCTCCCCTTAGCAAGTAAAATACCCATTTTTTAGGAATTTTATAAAGAAAAGACAGAGACATAAGTAAAACATGGTCATAGACACGGTTCAGATATTTTAATCTACTTGAACCAGCTTTAAGAGTTAATTACAAACTTTGCTAATAGAGTTTCTCATTTAAGCTATGCAGATGGTTTAAGAACTTTATTAGAAAGGGAGAAAAAGAAAACAAAGCACTAAATAGTGGAGAATTCATACAATCTCAGGTTTGAGGGTTCTATATAAGCAGAGTACAATAGGGTCTCAATTCCTGGAATATCCCTGGGGTACCTTACTTGTCCCCATGTCATTAACTGTCTTCCTTGATCTACTTAACTCTCAAACATTTCTTGGATTGAATTAAGTGTCCATTTCATTTAAAGG
>NW_016861481.1:0-710 GCF_001698545.2 Rhinopithecus bieti | reverse complement strand
CGCCGCCGCAGAACCCGCTCCCTGCGAAACAGCCGCACCCGCTCCCGAGGAGAGTTACGAGAACGAGGGTCGCGCCTGACCCCCGCGCCTGAGGAAAACCAGCCCGCGGACCCCGCCACACGGGCCGTGACCCGAGCCCCGCGCGCTGTCCCGAACGCGCGCGGTGAAAACGCCCCGCTGCGCCAGCCTCGCTCGGCCCCCCTCCTCCACCCCTTCTCCGAAAAAAAAATCTGAAATGGGAACGAAGACCGAAAAACTCGCCATGACCGTTTCCCTCCCCGGCCCCTAGCCTCGGCCCGGAAGGCCCTTCAGGGCAGCGGCCGTGGGTACCACGAGCCGGCCGGTTCCCCTAGCCGCGGACCGACCGGGCGGGGCCAACTCAGGACTGCTTCGGGGAGGGGAGCAGGCTAGGGGAGCGAATAGTTGGGGTTCGTTCGTGCGTCACCCAAAGCTGGGAGCACGCTGGCGGCGCCCGGACTTCGCCGACTGTCCGCCCGGTGCCACCCGCGCGGCTCGCGCCAGACGCAGCCTGGCGGTCCCTGTCCTGTCTCGAGTATTTTTTATGCTGGGTGTCGATCGAGACAACAAGCGTTCAGAGCAAAGCAAGGACGCATTACGGGGGGAATTTTAAACCGATCGATAAGATTTTTCAGAGAAAAAAATCGCTTATATAGTCCATATTTTTTAAGAAAAAAAAGCTTCGACATTTT
>NW_016861480.1:0-829 GCF_001698545.2 Rhinopithecus bieti | reverse complement strand
TTTGCTAACTCTGTTATCTTGTGTTCTGCAAAGTGATATTTGGGAGCTCATTGATGTCTACGTTGAAAAAGGAAATCTCCTCAGATCAAAACTGGAAAGAACCCTTCCGAGAAACTGCATTTCAATGTGTGAATGCAACTCCCAGAGTTACACGTTTCTCTTCAGTTTTCATTTTGTTAACACTGTTTTCTGGAAATCTGCAATGGCGTACTTCTGAACGCAATGAAGCTTACGGTGACAAAGGAGATATCCTCAGATGAACACTAGAAAGAAGCGTTTTTAGAAATTTCTTGGTGATGTGTGAATTCATCTCACAGAGTTACACTTATGTTCCATGCAGCAGTCCATTATCAATGTTTTTGAGGAACCTGAGAAGGACTTGTTTGGATCGCATGGAGGACTATGCTGAGAAAGGAACTATCATCAGTTCAAAACGTGAAAGAAGCTTTTTGAGAATCTTCTTTGGGATCTGTGAATCCCGCTCACAGATTTGCAACTTAGTTCTCAGGAAACAGTGTGCTAACATGCCTTTCGTGGAATCTGCAAAGTGAGATTTGGGAGCCCATAGTTGCCCGTGGTGAAAAAGGATATATCCTCAGAAAATAACTAGAGAGAAGCTTACTGAGAGATTGGTTTCTGATGTGTGACTTCATCCACAGAGTTCCACCCTTCCCTTCTTGGAACAGATTGCTAACTGTGTTAACTTGTGTTCTGCAAAGTGATATTTGCGAGCTCATTGTGGGCTATGGTGAAAAAGGAAATATCCTTAGATCAAAACGGAAAAGAAGCCTTCTGAGAAACTCCATTTCGATGTGTGAATGCAACTCAC
>NW_016861479.1:0-1569 GCF_001698545.2 Rhinopithecus bieti | reverse complement strand
ACCTAATAAGTCTGTATATTTATGTGTGTGTATACAATATTTTCACTACTGAAAATATATAAAGAGCTCTAATTAATTGGCTTAAAATACATAAAAGCAGGTAGGGCGCAGTGGCTCATGCCTGTAATCCCAGCACTTTTGGGAAGCCGAGACAGGTTGGATCACAAGGTCAAGAGTTCGAGAACAGCCTGGCCAACATGGTGAAACCCCGTCTCTACTAAAATACAAAATTAGCCGGGCATGTTGGTGTGCACCTGTAGTCCCAGCTACTAAGACTGAGGCAGGAGAATCGTTTGAACCCAGGAGATGGAGGTTGTGGTAAGCCACACATATATATATGCATGCAGCGGGTATGGTGCCTCACATAATCCCAGTACTTTGGGAGGCCGAGGCCAGTGGATCACCTGTCAGGAGTTCCAGACCAGCCTGGCCAACATGGTGAAACCCCATCTCTACTAAAAGTACAAAATTAGTCGGGCATGGTGGTGGGCGCCTATAATCCTAGGTACTTGGGAGGCTGAGGCAGGAGAATCGCTTGAACCCGGGAGGTGGAGGTTGCCGTGAGCTGAGATCACCCCATTGCATTCCAGGCTGGGCAACAAGAGTGAAACTGCGTCTCAAAACAACAACAACAAAGCCCAGGCATGGTGGCTCATGCCTGTAATCCCAGCACTTTGGGAGGCCGAGGCATGCAGATCATCCGAGGTCAGGAGTTCGAGATCAGCCTGGCCAACATGGTGAAACCCCATCTCTACTAAAATATAAAATTAGCTAGGCATTGGTGGTGGGCGCCTGTAATCCCAACTACTTGGGAGGCTGATGCAGGAGAATCGCTTGAACCCATAAGGCGGAGGTTGCAGTGAGCCGAGATCGCACCATTGCACTCCAGCCTGGGCAACAAGAGTGAAACTGCGTCTCAGGCTGGGCACAGTTACAGCTCACACCTGTAATCCCAGCACTTTGGGAGGCCGAGGCGGGCGGACCACTAGGGTCAGGAGATCGAGACCATCCTGGCTAACACGGTGAAACCCCGTCTCTACTAAAAAATATAAAACATTAGCCGTGTGTGGTGGCAGGCGCCTGTAGTTCCAGCTACTCAGGAGGCTGAGGCAGGAGAATTGAACCCGGGAGGCGGAGCTTGCAGTGAGCCAAAGACTGAGCCACTGCACTTCAGCCTAGGTGACAGAGCGAGACTCCATCTCAAAAACAAGCAAGCAAACAAAAAAACCAGAGTGAAACTCCGTCTCAAAACAAACAGAAACCAAGAATCTTGTAGAGTGAATTTTTACCCTCAAATAAAATAACTGGGTTGCTAGAGAAAGAGATTTAGGGTAAAAGAGCCTAACCACTGTGAATGGTCTATGTAAGTCATAATAAGGTTAGTAAGAAGGAATTTTTAAAGGGGTTGTATAATTCAGTTGGCTATGATTAAAGGAAAACATACCTTTCTAGAGATTAGTCTTTTTGGCCGGGCGCGGTGGCTCAAGCCTGTAATCCCGTCTCTACTAAAAAAAATACAAAAAACGAGCCGGGTGAGGTGGCTGGCGCCTGTAGTCCCAGCTACTCGGA
>NW_016861478.1:5999-7327 GCF_001698545.2 Rhinopithecus bieti | reverse complement strand
TTCTCCCGCCTCAGCCTCCTGAGTAGCTGACACTACAGGTGCACGCCACCACACCCGGCTAATTTTTTTTGTACTTTTAGTAGAGATGGGGTTTCAGTGTGTTGGCCAGGCTGATCTCAAACTCCTGACCTCGCAATTCACTTGCCTTGGCCCCCCAAAGTGCTGGAATTTCAGGCGTGAGCCACTGTACCTGGCCATCCTGAATCAATTATTAAGTTAATAACAATTAATTATTACATTAATGATAATAACGGTTGCAAAATGGTAATTTTCTGATCGTTTTTTCTACAGCTATTACTTGCCATTTCTGTATAAAAACCTTTCCTTTATCTCTGCTTTATTTCCTGAACATCATGGACTTTTTCGTTTGTTTGTTTGATTGAGACAGAGTCTCACTCTGTTACTTATGCAGAGTGCAGTGGCTAGATCATAGCTCACTGTAGCCTCGACTTCCTGGGCTCAAGAAATCCTCCTGTCTCAGCTCTCTAGTAGCTAGGACCACAGGCACATACTGTCACAGCCGGCTAATTTTTTTTTTTTTTTTTTTTTAGACAGAGTTTTGCTCTTGTTGCCCAGGCTGGAGTGCACAATGGCATAATCCAGGCTCACCGCAACCTCCGCCTCCTGGGTTCAAGCGATTCTCCTGTCTCAGCCTCCCGAATACCTGGGATTACAGGCTCCTGCCACCACAACCGGCTAATTTTGTATTTTAGTAAAGATGGGGTTTCTCCATGTTGGTCAGGCTGGTCTCAAACTCCCGACCTCAGGTGATCCGCCCATCCGGGCCTCCCAAAGTGCTGGGATTACAGGCGTGAGCCACCACGCCCTGTCCAAACTCCAAAACTTTTTGAGTGCCAATGTGATGCCTTAAGGGGAAACTCCACACCTGACCTCATGTGATGGGTCACAGTCAAAACTTTGTTTCAGGCTGGGGCACAGTGGTTCATGCCTGTAATTGCAGCACTTTGGAAGGCCAAGGCAGGTGGATCACTTGAGGCCGGGAGTTCCAGACCAGCCTGGCCAACATGGCAAAAACCTATCTCTACTAAAAGTACAAAAATTAGCTGGGCATGGTGGCACACACCTGTAATCCCAGCTACTTGGGAGAAATGAGGCATGAGAATCGCCTGAACCTGGGAGGCAGAGGTTGCAGTGAGCCAAGACTGCCCCACTGCACTCCAACGTGGGTGACAGAGACTCTGTCTCAAAAAACAAGAACAACAAAAAGAACTAAATAAATGGGAAAGCATCCCGTGTTCCTAGATTGGAATGCTTAAAAATGTTTTGCCTGTTTGTTTCAGAGGAGGGGAAGGAGAAAAAAAAAAAAA
>NW_016861478.1:0-2234 GCF_001698545.2 Rhinopithecus bieti | reverse complement strand
CCGGGGGCTGGGGTATACGGTCAGGGGTGGTTGGAGGAGGGGAAGAAATTGAAATGGAGGAAGAGAAGCTCTGCCAACGGTGGCCTGGGCGAGGTAAGGAGTGAAGCGGGTGATGCTGGGCAGGGTGACCTGAGAGGGGGCTTCAGAGGAGCAAGAAGGCCTGAGACATAGGCAAAGTCGTGTCAGATGGCACCTTAACCGAATGACTCCCAGCACCCTCAGCGTGCCTTTCCCAACCCCCTTGGAGGCGGAAATCGCCCATGGGTCCCTGGCTCCAGATGCCGAGCCCCACCAAAGGGTGGTTGGGAAGGATCTCACAGTGAGCGGCAGGATCCTGGCCATGTAAGTTCTGAAGGGGACCCGGGTTGGGGGAGGCGGCCGACGGAGACATGGGGAACACCCAAGGATGAGCCCTAAGGAGTGCTGCCAGGCGCGCTGGGCCGGTCTCTGCCTGAGGGGCTGTGTAATGACAGGGCTCCCAAGGGTTTGCTGTAATGGGTGCCTGAGGGGCAGAGCGAGGGACCAGGAGTTGCTACCTCCAATTTGATTTTCTTTTCCCCTTTTAGCCGCTGGAAAGCTGAAGACTGCCGCCTGCTCCGAATTTCCGTCATCAACTTTCTCGACCACCTTTCCCTGGTGGTGCGGACCATGCAGCGCTTCGGGCCCCCAGTTTCCCGCTAAGCCTGGCCTGGGAAAATGGGGCGAGGTCTCACTTTACCTCTCCTCCTAGGCAGTGCATCATCCATCCTTCCCTAGGGCAGGAATTCCCAGTTGCTACTTTCCTGTGAGGGCCTCATGGTCGGCTTGTACTGGCCTTTGGGTGCTCAGAGGCCCTTTGTTTTATCTGGTTCTTAAATGTTTGTTACTACAGAAAATAAAACTGAGCTACTATTCCAAGTCTGAGTTTATTTTCAGCTGCAGCACCTCCCAATATTCTTGTCGTTGTGCTTGGGTTGCAGGGGAGATTCCAGAATTCAGATATTCAAGGAGTACGAGGAAATTGAAGACAATTTAGGAAATGGAAGAAAATGAAAATCAATTGGGTTCTGTCATTCGGGATTAACTACTGTCAACATTTTGGAATACTTCCTCAGTTTTACAGTTGCATTTACGTAGTAAATGTGTAACTAATATGTACCACATAATATTTGCAAGTTTAGTGTTAAATTTTTTTCCTTATTTTAAATCTAACATGAGCTGTTTTCTGTAACGATCAGTAAAGACAGTGCTGGGGCAATTGACTAGTGTCTGGGGCAAGGATTTGGCTCCCTGGAAAATACAGCGTCTCCAGCCTTGCTAAACTCAGTCTTAGGGCTCTTTCGTAGATTCTGTCGGATTTTCTGAGTGGAAAGGAAGAAGTACAACTGCTTTTATTCTCAGAAAACATGGAAATGGTTTGATCCTTTTGAATCTTGTTTTGAAGATGTGCTGTGTGGGACCAGAGCAGCTCTTACTGTAGGCTTCAGTTTCCCTCTACGGAAGCAACAAACAGCATTCTGGGCCCCCTGGCCAAAGCTCCTTAGCCAGTGCTCCCTAGGTGAACATAAGCTTCTCTATCCTGGTGGATGGGGACAGCTGCTAGGCCCTGTCCTGCTTGCACACTGGAGTTACTGTTCATCCTCTCCTGCTGGGGTGATGGCCTTCCCTGGCCTTGGGTAGCTTCCTCATGCGCCGGTGCTCACCAGTAGTCGTCTGCTCAATACTGGAGCAGGAGCCTCTGTGGATATCCAGGGTTCTTTCCCTGTGCAGCTCTCTTCTCTCTGGTTCTCCGCCCTGCAAACACCAGCTGCTGGGATTCTCTGAATCAGTTTCAACTCCTAAAGTCCGAGTGTCTGCCAGGCTCCACCAGGAAACTCCACACACGACACTGGGCCAGCCACATGGCTTACCTTGTTTCCCAGTTCACACACCTCACTAGCCCACAGCCAGTTTCTTTACACTCTACATTCCATATATTTTGTCTGGTTTGGGGGGTTCTTTCATATGGCAGGACATATTCAGTCCCTATTACTCCATATGGAGGAACAGTTTCCCTTTGTAGAATCGGGAGCTCTGCCAGTGGTGACGTTGGCACTGGTCTTCAGCTTATGAAGATGACACTTTCCTCTCTCCCTCTCTTTTGCTCTTATTCCTTTCTTCCTTTCTTAATATTTTTTAGACATTAATTATTGATGAATAGTTGGCAATATAGATCTTTCACTGTTGTTTTTTTTTTTTTTTTTGAGCCGGAGTTT
>NW_016861477.1:0-1576 GCF_001698545.2 Rhinopithecus bieti | reverse complement strand
ATCTCACAGAGTTACCCAGTTCTTTTCATTTACAAGTTGGATAACACTCTTTTCTTGGAATCTGCAATGCGATCTTTTGGAGCTCATTGAAGTTTATGGTGACAAAGGAAATATCCTCATACAAAATCTAGAAAGAAGCTTTCTGAGAAACTGTTCTGTGATGGATTAAATAATCTCTCAGGGGTACACAATTATTTACTTGGAGCAGTTTGATAGCACTGTTTTTGGGGAATATGAGAAGGGATATTTTAGATCTCATTGAAGCCTATGGTGACAAAGGATATATCCTCAGATAAAACAAAAAATAAGCTTTCTGAGGCACTGCTTTGCGGTGTGTTAATTCATCTCACAGACTTACACGATTCTTTTTATGGAGCAGTTTGGTAGCACTGTTTTTGGGGAATCTGAGAAGGCATAATATGGATCACATTGAAGCCTATAGTGACTATGGAAATATCCTCACAAAAAAACTAGAAATAAACTTTCTGAGAAAGTTCTCTGTGATGTGTGAATTCATCTCACAGAGTTACACCTTTTTGTCATGGAGCAGTTTGTTAGCACTGTTTTCGTGGAACCTGTAAGGGATATTTGGGATATTTGATGCTTACCTTGACAAATTAAATAATATCATATAAAAACTAGAAAGAAGCTCTCTGAGCTACCACTCTGTGACATTTTAATTCATTCCACAGAGTTACACAATTCTTTTCATGGATCAGTTTGCTAGCAGTGTTTTTGGGGAAATTGAGAAGGGATATTTTGGATCTCATTGAAGCCTATGGTGACAAAGGAAATGTCCTCATATAAAAACTAGAAAGAAGTTTTCTGAGAAAGTTCTTTGTGATCTGTGAACTCATCTCTCAGAGGTACACTCTTCTTTCCATGGAACAGTGTGCTTATCATGTTTTCAAGGATTCTGCAAAGGGATATTTTGGAGCGCTTTGAGGCCTATGGTGATAAAGGAAATATCCTCAGATAAAAACTAGAAAGAAGCTTTCTGTGAAACCGCATTGTGATGTGTTAATTCATCACACAGAGTTCCATGATTTGTTTCATTTTTCAGCTCTGTCGCACTGTTTTGGGAAAATCTGAGAAGGGATATTTTGGATTACATTGAAGCCTATGGTCTCAAAGGAAATAACCTCAGTTAAAGATTAGAAAAAATTTTTCTGAGTAGGTTCTTTGAGAAGTTCAAATTCATCTCACAGATTTATACCTTTCTTTTCATGGAGCAATTTGCTAAAACTATTTTCATGGAATCTGCAAAAGGGTATTTTGGAGCTGATTGATTCTTATGGTGATAAAGGAAATACCCTCAGATAAAAATTACAAAGAAGCTTTCTGAGAAACTCCTTTGTGATGTATGAATTCATCTCACAGAGTTACACCTTTTTGTCACAGAGCAGTTTGTTAACACAGTTTTCGTGGAATCTGCAAAGGGATATTTTGGAGCGCATTGATGCTTACCTTGACAAATTAAATAATATCATTTAAAAACTAGAAATAAGCTCTCTGAGATTCCACTCTGTGACGTTTTAATTCATCCCACAGAGTTACACAATTCTTTTCATGGATC
>NW_016861476.1:0-899 GCF_001698545.2 Rhinopithecus bieti | reverse complement strand
TATTTTAATGGAAATCACTTCTTAATTAATATAACTTTTAGTATATCTTTTGAACGTGTCACCTTTACTTTCATTTCTGTTATAGGAAAATGTCTTGTGTTAAGTACATGCCCGAAGCTAGAAATTTCTCAGTTTAAAAAATGTATTTTCTATTTTGTTTTTTCCAGCATTGTATTTTCCCTGGCTTTGTTCATTCTGCTGTTTCACAAACACTGTGTGTTTTTATGTGGTTATAACAATGATGAGACATTGACTTATGGAATTAACATAGACACATGGAAAGTATTTTATGGTACTGACATAAAAAGAAGCCAGTTCTGGGCCATGATTGAGACCGGGAGCTACTGAGGTTCAACAGTTTCTATTCCACAGAGTGCCATTTTGTCCCAAATGATTGATGACATTCTCTTGCCCTATTCTCCACAGATTATAAGAACACTGTTGCAATCTAGAGCTTCCGTAGATACCCGCTTCATTGAGCATGATCCCAAAATGTCATTTAATTTATTTCTTAGATTGAATGTCTCATTAAACTTTGATGAGGCCAGGAGCTACTTTGGGCTGGACTTGTTATGAAGCACTCTTATCTTAAAATTTTGTTCTGTCCCTGTTGGCAAGGGAAATGGACATGACAGTGAAATCAATGCACAGTGCACTTTATCTTTGACAAACTGAAATATTGTTTTGCTAAAATAGGCCCATGGGGTAGGGAGATTAAAATCACACTTAGATCAGCATAAAGAGTGAATATACAAACTTATGCAGTCTTTGGTTTAATTTTATTTTGTTTAAACCCACTTTGCCTCATTTGGACAAACGTAACACATCTACTTAATTAAACAAGATACTGATCTCCCTCAACCTCATTTGAAAAGAAACATTTTCTTCTTTTTAGTTAT
>NW_016861475.1:0-1574 GCF_001698545.2 Rhinopithecus bieti | reverse complement strand
GAAAGAAAGTTGAACCACTTACGTCTACTTACTCCAGAATTTGTATTAAGAAACTGTAAAATACTGTACAAGATGGGAAAAAACCAACCTTCACAGAATGTTAAAGGCTGACGGCCAACACATATTTTACAGCGTGTCTATCTGTAGGATCGCATGCCAAGCAGTGAGAAACAAAGCATGCCTCCCTGACCCCTAAGATTTAAAAAGGTAAGTTTGGGGAGGAAAAGAGTATGATCAAGAGGATATATTTAGGGAGAAAAAAGGAACTTGTAAGAACAAAAGATGTACAAACTAAAATAATTCAAATGGGAAAAAAAAACAGGTTTACAGGGTTATGTCTCTGAACATTTTTTTTTATGAGCTATTTAAAAGAAAAACATTTTTTCTTAACATTTTGATGTTGAGGAACGATGTCTTAAATGTGGGTTTCTTTTTTTTTTTGAGATGGAGTCTTGCTCTGTTGCCCAGGCTGGAGTGCAATGGCACAATCTCGGCTCACTGTAACCTCCACCTCCCAGATTCAAGCAATTCTCCTGTCTCAGCCTCCTAAGTAGCTGGGATTACAAGCCCCACCACCACACCCAGCTAATTTTTGTATTTTTAGTAGAGATTGGGTTTCACCACGTTCATCAGAATGGTCTCGAACTCCTGACCTTAGGTGATCCACCTGCCTTGGCCTTCCAAAGTGCTGAGATTACAGGCATGAGTCCCTGTGCCCGGCCAAATGTGGGTTCTTGCTATTTACCTGGTTCAAACTTAAAATGGAAGAACAATCACATGCTGCGAATTTCACAGTTTACTGCCACACTTCCTGATGACAAACCCTACCTTTTTGGGTCCTCTTTTCAGCTGATGCCTGTGAGGCCATGTAAATAGCTGCCGCTGCCACAGAGATGGGGCTCCTCCCAGGAACCAAGTCCAATTCCACAGCTTTACGGGCTATATGAGTAGCTGCCATCTGCACTTGCTTAGGAAGACAAAGATTGGAACAGAATCTGGACATGAAGTCCCCAGTTGTAATCAAATCCACACTGGTTTCTAGTGCTTTCAAAATAAGTTTAAAACACCGACCAATTTCTTTCTTAGAAATTCGTGATACGGCACATATTTCTAAAAGAAAAAAATTAAATAAATCAATTCACTTAAGCCATATAGTTCATCTTAAAATCTACCATTTCTAATTATAAACATAATATACATTCTAATTGTAAAACATTCAATCATGCCTTAAAGATAAAACCCTAATTCTCTCAGTGATACTCCCCCCCCGAGATAACTGCAAATTTCTCAGTTAACTTTAATGTTCATCACACTTTTTTTTTTTTTTGAGGCGGAGTCTCGCTCTGTCGCCCGGACTGGAGTGCAGTGGCCAGATCTCAGCTCACTGCAAGCTCCGCCTCCTGGGTTTACGCCATTCTCCTGCCTCAGCCTCCCGAGTAGCTGGGACTACAGGCACCCGCCACCTCGCCCGGCTAGTTTTTGTATTTTAGTAGAGACGGGGTTTCACCGTGTTAGCCAGGATGGTCTTGATCTCCTGACCTCGTGATCCGCCCGTCTCGGCCTCCCAAAGTGCT
>NW_016861474.1:0-252 GCF_001698545.2 Rhinopithecus bieti | reverse complement strand
CAGTTTCTCGGAGAGCTTCTGTCTGTTTTTATCTGAGGATATTTCCTTTTCACCACAGGCTTCAATGTTGTCCCAAATATCCCTTTGCAGATTCCACGAAAACAGTGTTAGCAAACCGCTCCTTAAAAAGAAAGGTGTAACTCCATGAGATGAATTCACACATCACAAAGAACATTCTCAGACAGCTTCTTTCCAGTTTTAATCTAAGGATATTTCCTTTGTCACTATAGGCTTCAATGTGATCCAAAATAT
>NW_016861473.1:0-2992 GCF_001698545.2 Rhinopithecus bieti | reverse complement strand
AAAAAAGAAAATAAAATACATGGACCTTGCCTGGATACTGAACTTCTCTAAAGGAAACTATAGCATTTTTTAGATTAGCAGGGAAATCAGCATATGAACTGGGGATGAGACAGCATCAGGAAATCATTATTAATTTTGTTAAGTATGACAACGGCATTATGCATTTGTTTTTTTTTTTTTTTTTTTTGGGACAGAGTCTCGCTCTATCGCCCAGGCTGGAGTGCAGTGGCGCGATCTTGGCTCACTGTAAGCTCCGCCTCCTGGGTTCACGCCATTCTCCTGCCTCAGCCTCCCGAGTAGCTGGGACTACAGACACCCGCCACCATGCCCGGCAAATTTTTTCTGTGTTTTTAGTAGAGACGGGGTTTCACTGTGTTAGCCAGGATGGTCTCAATCTCCTGACCTCGTGATCTACCCACTTTGGCTTCCCAAAGTACTGGGATTACAGGCGTGAGCCACCGCCCCCGGCCCCGGCATTATGCATTTGTAAGAAATATGCATATTTCTAGAACGTGCGCTGTAACCTGGAAGGGTAAGATGACATGATGTCCAAGGTCGACTTTTTTGTTTTTTCCTGAGATGGAGTCTTGCTCTGTCGCCCAGGCTGGCGTGAAGTGGCTTGATCTCGGCTCACTGCAAGCTCCGCCTCCTGAGTTCACGCCATTCTCCTGCCTCAGCCTCCCGAGTAGCTGGGACTACAGGCGCCTGCCACCATGCCAAGCTAATTTTTTTGGTGTATTTTTAGTAGAGACAGGGTTTCACCGTGTTAGCCAGGATGGTCTCGGTCTCCTGACCTCATGATCTGTCCGCCTAAGCCTCCCAAAGTGCTGGGATGACAGGCATGAGCCACTGCGCCCGGCCTAAGGTCAGCTTGTTTTTTTTTTTTGAGACAGAGTCTTCCTCCGTTGACCAGGCTGTAGTGTGGTGACGTGATCTCGGCTCACTGCAACCTCTGCCTCCAGGGTTCAAGTGATTCTCCTGCCTCACCCTCCCGAGTAGCTGAGACTACAGGCGCCCACCACCACACTGAGCTAATTTTGGTTTTAGTAGAGATGGGGTTTTACCATGTTGGCCAGACTGGTCTCAAACTCCTGGTCTCAAGTGATTCGCCCACCCCAGCCTCCCGAAGTATTAGGGTTCCAGGTGTGAGGCACCGGGCCGGCCCCCACTCTAGAATCTGATAAGTAGGTGCAGTGCTCGGGCCAGTCCCGGGCGCCAGTCACATCCTGATAGCAACATGGCCAGCTGTTCCATCCTCCCTTCCCAAGTCCCTGTCTTGGGCAGCCGTTCACCATCTCCCCTGGATGCCCCTCTGCATCCTGCGCTGAGTGTGAATCCAGCACTGGAGGCATTACCTGCACCCATGCCAGCCTGTCTTGCCTGTGTTCTCAGAGAAGGCAGTACCGTCCACCCCGGCTCCCAGGCCAGAAACCTGGGTGGTTTTCTCTCCTCTCAGCCAATGAGTCAACAAGTCTCATGGAGTTTACCTTCTGAGTTGCTCCTGAATCCATCCCTTCCATTTCTTCCCTCCCAATGTCCTAGTCCACCTGGACATCTGCAGCAGCCTCCTCGCCAGTCTCCCTGCCTCCACTCTGGTATTCCATCCCCTCTGTCCACCCAACCACTAGAGTGAGCCTTCACCCAGGACACCCGCTCATGTCACTGCTCAGAGCCCTTATATGCCCTCCCATCACCCTTAGGGTGGACTCCAAATACCTTATCATCACCCACCAGGAACCCTCCCCTATGGAGCTGCTCAGCCCTGAAACGTTCTGTTCCACTCACTTGTCAGTTCTCCAAATGCACATGCTCTCCCACTTGCCTCCAGCCTTTGCATTCACTCTGCCTGCTATGCTCTTCTCCAAAGCCCTCTGCAGAGCTGAGAATCTCTTCCTCCGGGAAGCCTTCCCTGACTACATCCCTGATGCTCAATTAGGTGCCCCTCTCCTGTGTAATGTCGGCAAGCCTGTGCCTCACCCCTCACAGCCCTTTTCATTCTCTCTTTTTTTTTTTTTTTTTTTTTTGAGGCAGAGTTTCGCTCTGTCGCCCCAGCTGGAGTGCGATGGTGCAATCTCGGCTCACTGCAACCTCCGCCTCCCGCGTTCAAGCGATTCTCCTGCCTCATCCTCCCGAGCAGCTGGGATTACAGGCGCCCGCCACCGCGCCCGGCTAATTTTTGTACTTTTAGTAGAGACGGGGTTTCGCCATGTTTGCCAGGCTGGTCTCGAACTCCTGACCTCAGGTGATGCGCCCGCCTGAGTGCTGCATTACAGGCATGGTGTGCCTGGGATTATAGGCATGAGCCGCCGGCCCGGCCTCACAGCCCTTTTCTTTTCTCTGTTTTTTTTTTTTTTTTTGGAGACAAAGTCTCACTCTTGTCCCCCAGGCGCGATCTCGGCTCGCTGCAACCTCCGCCTCCCGGGTTCAAGCAATTCTCCTGCCTCAGCCTCCCGAGTAGCCGGGGTTACAGGCGCCCAACACTACGCCCGGCTAATTTTTGTGCTTTTAGTACAGACGGGGTTTCACTATGTTGGTCAGGCTGGTCTCGAGCTCCTGACCCCAGGTGATCCGCCTGCCCCAGCCTCCCAAAGTGCTGAGATTACAGGCGTCAGCCACCGCGCGCGCTATTAATATTTTTTGACACAACCTTTTCCTGGGTCTCAATTCCCTCAACCGGGGAGGCCCCTTAGCCAGCCTCCGCGTGCATCCGTGGCGGTTCACACCGAGGGCGCTGACGGACACCCCAGAGTCTGCTCCGCCTCCTGCCGGGTTTGGCCCTCGCCAAGGGGCCCCACCTCGGAACCGACGCCGGCGCCGCAGCCCATTTAAGGACGGGAGGGCGGCCAAGGGAAGACTCCGCCCCGCGTGACGTCAGCGCGCACCGCGGCGTGTGACGCTCTGGTTGCCGCAGAGACGCCCCGCCCCCGCGCGGCGCTGCGGAACCGGAGCTCCGGGCGGCGTCGGCAGCGGCGCGAGAGGCGACGAGGCCGGG
>NW_016861472.1:0-255 GCF_001698545.2 Rhinopithecus bieti | reverse complement strand
AAACAGTAACCTCTGAAGGGAGAGAGGTTACAGAGGGCCTATGAATTTAAGAGTAATTAAAAGCTAGGGATGTAAAACCACACATTACCCTTTAAAGGAGAACTTTAAACCTAATTAAATGATATTTGTTAAATTAGAAGGTAAAAATGTCGTGTCCTTCTCAGAAAGTGAAGAAAAGTTGTAAGTGTCGTGAAAACTCATGCATGAATGACTGTCTTAACCCACTGATTACAGATAGTCTTTGATTTGTACTTG
>NW_016861471.1:0-254 GCF_001698545.2 Rhinopithecus bieti | reverse complement strand
ATCCCAGCACTTTGGGAGGCCGAGGTGGGCGGATCACCTGAGGTCAGAAGTTCAAGACCAGCCTGGCCAACATGGTGAAACCCCGTCTCTACTAAAAATACAAAAAAATGGCCAGGTGCGGTGGCTCAAGCCTGTAATCCCAGCACTTTGGGAGGCCGAGACGGGCGGATCACGAGGTCAGGAGATCGAGACCATTCTGGCTAACATGGTGAAACCCCGTCTCTACTAAAAAATACAAAACTAGCCGGGTGAGG
>NW_016861470.1:0-202 GCF_001698545.2 Rhinopithecus bieti | reverse complement strand
TACAAAACATACAAAAAATTAGCTGGGCATGGTGGCACACACCTGTGGTCCAAGCTATCAGGGAGGCTGAGGTGGGAAGACTGCTTGAGCCTATAATGTTGAGGCTGCAGCAAGCTAAGATTGTACCACTGCAGTCCAGCCTGGGCAACAGAGTGAGACACTCCAGCCTGGGCAGCAGACTGAGACCCTGTCTCCGAAAAAA
>NW_016861469.1:0-1113 GCF_001698545.2 Rhinopithecus bieti | reverse complement strand
ACATATTTTAGAATAAAATGACAGTTATATGACAAAGGTTGGGGTAAATGAAATTATACTCTTATATAGGTTCATATATTTTACAAAAAAAATGGTACAATATTCACTCTGTAGTAAGTTAAGAATATTGCATACTGGCCGTGTGTGGTGGCTCACACCTGCAATCCCAACACTTTGGGAGACCGAGGCAGGTGGATCACCTGAAGTCAGGAGTTCGAGACCAGCCTGACCAACATGGAGAAACCCCATCTCTACTAAAAATACAAAATTAGCCAGGCATGGTGGCAGGCACCTGTAGTCCCAGCTACTCAGGAGGCTGACACAGGAGAATCGCTTGAACTCGGGAGGCGGAGGTTGCAGTGAGCCGAGACTGCGCCATTTCACTCCAGCCTGGGCAACAAGAGCAAAACTCCATCTTAAAAAAACAAACAAACAAACAAACAAACAAAAGAATATTTCATACTATAATACCTAGAATAGCTACAAAATTAGACATGTAAAATAGCTTACATGCCAGTAGAGGAAATAAAATGAAAAGTTAAAATAAATATTTGATTAACCTAAAAGAAGGCAGGAAAGGAAGAAGGGAGAAACAAAAAATAATAAAACAAACAGAAAATAAATAGTCACTCTATATCCAATCATACAAACAATTAGATAACTATAAAATGATAGAACTAAATTCTACAACATTGATAATTACATGAAAAGTAAGAGAACAGAGTTTCTGGTCCAACATGTAAAGAGCTTGGTAGTTATCACTCCTGTCCTCCTTACAACAAAAAAAAAGCTAGGTGCAACGACTTATGCCTGTAATCCCAGCTCTTTGATAGGGAAAGATGGGAGGATCACTTGAAGCCAAGAGTTCAAGACCAGCCCGGGCAACACAGTGAGACCCTGACTCTAAAAAAATAAAATACAAGAAATTAGCCATGCATTGTGGTGGACACCTGTAGTCTCAGCTACTCAGGAGGCTGAGAAGGGAAGACTGCTTAAACCTGGGAGTTCGAAACTACAGTAAGCTATGATCACACCACTGTACTCCAGTCTGAGCAACAAAGCAAGACTCCTCTCTTAAACAGATAGATAGATAGATAGATAGATAGATAGATA
>NW_016861468.1:0-2689 GCF_001698545.2 Rhinopithecus bieti | reverse complement strand
AACCTCCATCTCCCAGGTTCAAGCAATTCTCCTGCCTCAGCCTCCTAAGTAGCTGGGATTACAGACATGAGCCACCATGCCTGGCTGATTTTGTACTTTTAGTGGAGACGGGGTTTTCCATGTTGGCTAGGCTGGTCTTGAGCTCCCAACCTCAGGTGTTCTGCCCACCTCAGCCTCCCAAAATGCTGGGATTACAGGCGTGAGCCACCAAGCCCGGCCTGCCACCAAGCTGTTTAGTTGTTTGCCTGGCCATGTCTGTTTCCCAGAGATAGAAGGGCTCAGACTGCGCTGGGTTCATTATCTTCCCTTTCCTCTTTTCAGCACTATGAACAGAATTTTTTCAAACCTAAACCAATCATCCTGCACTGGGATGGATGGATTGAGGGAAGGATCATGGTACCAGATCTGCAGGCAGCTGGGGACAGAAGTCTTCATTTGCATGGGTGAGTGAGGGGCTATAGCATCTCTCCTTGTTGCAGCTCCTTCCCTGCACCATTAAAATGCTGAAGAGCTCAGGGAAAAGACTGATGAGTCCTCGTTTTCTCTCTTGGTCTCTAAGAGACCGGCCATTTTTTGTTTTGTGGTTTTATTTTATTTTATTTTATTTCGAGGCGGAGTTTTGCTCTTGTCGCCTATGCTGGAGTTCAACGGCGTGATCTTAGCTCGCTGCAACTTCCGCCTCCTGGGTTCAAGCAATTCTCCTGCCTCAGCCTTCCAAGCAGCTGAGATTACAGGTACCTGCCACCATGCCCAGATAATTTTGTATTTTAGTAGAGATGGGGTTTCATCACGTTGACCAGGCTGGTCTCAAACTCCTGACCTCAGGTGATCCGCCTGCCTCGGCCTCCGAAAGTGCGGGGCCAATCCCTACTCTTACTATTAAGGGTTGTGAAGATAAGCGTCACACCGTAACTGTCCTCTTTTGCTGTACTTGATTATTCTGTTCTTTGAAAAAAATTTTTTTTAATTTATATTGAGACAGGGTCTCACTCTGTTGCCCAGGCTAGAGTGCAGTGGTGCAATCACTGCTCACTGCAACCTCGACTTGCCAGGCTCAGGTGATTCTCCCACCTCAGCCTCCCAGGCAGTTGGCACTACAGACGTGTGCCACCATGCACAGCTAATTTTTTTTTTTTTTTAATTTTTTGTAGAGATGGGGTTTCACCATGTTAGCCAAGCTGGTCTCGAACTCCTGAGCTCAAGTGATCCGCTCACCTCAGCCTCCCAAGTGCTGAGATTGCAGGTGTGAGCCACTGCATCCAGCCTGAGTACTCTGTTCTTCTCAAGTTGATTTTGTGCAGAATGGGGATCAGTTCATGTTGTGTTTTGCTTGCCAGGCGGTGAGAACAGAACTGAGAAGGTGGGGTCAACTTTAAAGACGGGCATTTCCGAGGACACAGAGTGTTGAGTGTTGAGTCCATTGGGAGTACTCCAAAGGCCAGGCTCTGGAGATCCAAATTTGTAGAATCTCATGAATCCCAAGAAAACACAAGAGATCTTAGAAGGAACGGATCCTTCAAGTGTGGTGAGTGCAGTAAGGGATCTAGTAGGAAGTCACACCTTGCTGTTTGCAGAGTAAAGGCATGTGAGGAAGCCCTGAGGAACAGCCGCAAGTTCTCCCACAGCTGAGCACTGCTCCAGGGAGAAACCCACACCTGCAGCGAGCGCAGAAACATCTGTGTGTGATGATGTGGCCGTCCACTGCAGAGAAGGCCCAGGAGTGTGCAGAAAGGCTCCACAGATGTAGCCCACATGGAAGAGCCTGGCAGACGATGAGACCCTTTCCTCCCACCACAGAGCACGTGTGAGAACAGAGCGCAGGCACCTTCTCACAGAAGGCCATTTTTGTTGATCAGGCAGTCCACTCTGGAGACTTTGGAAGCTATTTAGGATGTAAAGAATGCAGGAGTGATTTCAGAGAGGGGTCAAAGCTCACTATAAGCCAGAGAGTTCCTGCTCCAATAAGCCATATACGTGCAGGAGGTGTGGAAGAGCTTTCATGTGTGTTATACTGCAGAACCGGAGGGACGCCGTCAGTGCACCAGAGTGGCAAAGCCTTTAGGGAGAGCTCCCAAGTCCTGGTTCATCAGTGCATTCACACCAGGGGAAAAGCACTGGTGGGGAGCACAGGGAAAATATTACAGGTGGGGAGAACGTCAGGGATCAGCCTCACATCATTGTCAGAGCTTTCATTTTGGGAAGAAGCCTTTACATTATTATTTTTTGAGACACTGTCACTCTGTCGACCAGACTGGAGTGCAGTTGCGTGATCACAGCTCACTGCAGCCTTGACCTCCTGGGCTCAAGTCATCCTCCCACCTCAGCCTCCTGAGTAGCTGGGACTACAGGTGCACACCACGCCCAGCTAAGGAAGAAGCCTTAAGAATGCCACAAGGTTGGCCAGGTGCAGTGGCTCACGCCTGTAATCCCAGCACTTTGGGAGGCCGAGGCGGGCAGATCACCTGAGGTCGGGAGTTTGAGACCAGCCTGACCAACATGGAGAAACCTCGTCTCTACTAAAAATACAAAATTAGCCAGGCATGGTGGTACATGTCTGTAATCCCAGCTACTTGGGAGGCTGAGTCAGGAGAATCGCTTGACCCCAGGAGGCAGAGATTGCGGTGAGCCAAGATCGCACTATTGCACTCCAGCCTGGGTGACAGAGCGAGACTCTGTCTCCAGAAAAAAA
>NW_016861467.1:0-1565 GCF_001698545.2 Rhinopithecus bieti | reverse complement strand
TATGTCTTTGTATTTTCTTTTTTGGCCTCCTGCTTCTTATGTATGGAGTTGTTAGTTCTCAGAGAGCAGGATCATTTATATACTTCTATAGAATACCAGAGCAGAAGATCTAAGAACATTTTTTTAAAAATCATAACATGCTTTGTGCTTTTATTTCTTTTAAATGAGAATGAATATAGACAAAGCACATGAATCCATTTCCTTCATTTGCCATGTGGCATATGCTTCTCATGCTTGCCATTCCAAATTAATTTAAATCAGATTCTTATATTTTATAAACTACTGAATTGAATCACTTTGTACCACTGTCAATTATATCATGTGGACAAATTTGCTTAATGCTTATATTTTCATTACCGTGCTAAAGGCATTTGATTGCACTTTGGTAACTTCAGCTGTCAAAAAACCAGAATAAAACATCAGAACGAAGATCGAATGGGTTTCCTTTCATTACCTCTGCAAGGGACTCATTTTTTTAAATGTATATGACCATTCTAACTATGACAGAATTTTATGATAAGGAAAATAAATTGTACCCTAAGGTGTTATTCCCATTTTGATGGATTGTAAAGTATGTTAAAATTGGTCATTACAGACTATAATTCTTCATGGATCCAAACCCTGCTAATATAATTTTTTTGAATTATTAAAAAAATAGAGATCAATTTAATTGGTGCTATTAAATGACAGTGCATTCAGACTGCAGCAACGTAAAATGACAGTACCAGATATTAGGGATTGGTATATTTGTACTCCTGTTGTTTGGAATGAAAACAGCTTTGCCTTCTGGTATAGCCAAGTGAGAATGACAGTGGAACCCAAATCATTACACTATGTTTGAGGCTTGAAGGACACTTGAATTTTATTTCACAGGAAAGAAAATAACATTGTTCCCTAAAAAAGGCAGAAATTCTGTTAAAATATGCCTATATAATAATTGAATTGTGAGGGTAAAATATGGTCATACACCAAATAAACTCTCAGAGAACAAAATGAGATCTGGTCTTAACTGAGAGAACAAAATGAGATCTGGTCTTATCTGAGAGAACAAAATGAGATCTGGTCTTAAACAGCAGAATAAAGCTTGGATTTTAAACAATGTGTTAATGTAATTTTCTCACAGATTTCTCAGCAGTCTTCTAACGATACTGAATTTCCCAATATAAAATTTTTTCTTCATCATAGGTCATATTTAAAATGTCATTTCTTCTTTTACTAATGGTTGGACATTCAGACCTGGTAGTATGCTAGACAGTCATATCTGGTTTCCTATTTAATTCACATATTTCATAGAGCAGGGATTATATAACCCTCATAGGTATGGAAAATAAATTTGAGGAATTTCACAACTTTCTCTAAAACACACAACTAATGGGGCAGAACTGGAACTTATAAGTTATCACTTATTTTGTTCTAAACCTTTTGGTCTTTGATTTTCTCATTTTATTATCTTCCTCTTGCTGTTACTTTTTTGCACTGCAGCTAGTATGCAAAACACTTAATAAAATTTTCCGAATCTAAATAAAGTTTTAATTTTGAAATAGAGTACATGTTATTTTAAACAA
>NW_016861466.1:0-894 GCF_001698545.2 Rhinopithecus bieti | reverse complement strand
AAATAAATAAATAAATTGTTTATTGCATATGTATTAACTTTTTAGGTTTTCAAGATACTTTCCCATATCAGTTCACACGGCCCATGCCTTACATTTAGGAAAGATGAGCCTGTCTTATCATTTCCACATTTAGATGAGGAACTCAGGTGCAGAGAGGTGAAATGACTTGCTCAAGGCCATAATAGAAATAAAATTAAAAGTCTTCTAAGATTTTGCTCTCTCTTAAAGAAATGAAAGGATATACTCCAAGAAGACAAATATATTTGATAATTTAGGGGATCAGAACATATATCAATCATATATGTTTAGTGGTGAAATCTATTAATTTCACAACTATTAGACATCCCTCAATGGTGTTTCTCATATCTCTACAACTCAGTTATTATTATAACATTGAGTTGTTGTGTTTTAATATTGTTATTCACAAAACCAAAATTTTCATAAATCCTTACTCTGTAGTCCTTATCACATCAAATGGCATGCCTATTTAGCTTGCCTACCAATGAATAATTCCCATCTCCTCTTTCTCCGTCACCCACTATATTCAATCATTCACAAATTCCTGCAGATTCTGTCTCTTCAGTAGCACTTATCTATGTTCTTGTCTTCATCCTGATATACAATGTCCTAGCTTAGTCCTACATTAACTCTTACCAGGAATAGTAAACAGATCCTTAACTACTCTCCTTGAGCTTTAGTTTCTCCCTCCTTAAACTGTCCTTTAAACTGCTGCCAGAGTGATCTTTCTAAACTCTGACCTCCTCCCACAAAAAAAAACTACAAAACACTCAACTGCCTCTGATCACCTCCAGGACAAAGTCCACATTTCTTAGTACAAGCTAAACAAGACCTTCAAATTTTAATCCAACTTCTCACTGAAGATTTCTGTATTTT
>NW_016861465.1:0-2202 GCF_001698545.2 Rhinopithecus bieti | reverse complement strand
CCTGTCCCAAATCAGTTAGCATTTAGGCTCTTTTTCATCAAATATAAAAACCTAGCCCCGTTCATGGCCTGTTTGGCAACAACCCTTAGACGCTTTACTGCCCTAGACCCAGAGGTGCCAGAAGGCCGTCTTATTCTCAATATGCATTTTATTACCCAATCCTCTCCTGACATTAGAAAAGCTCCAAAATAAGATTCCGGCCCTCAAACCCCACAACAAGACTTAATTAACCTCGCTTTCAAGGTGTACAATAATAAAGAGGAGGCAGCCAAGTGGCAACATATTTCTGAGTTGCAATTACTTGCCTCTGCTGTGAGAGAAACCCCAGCCACATCTCCAGCACACAAGAACTTCAAAACACCTGAACTATTCCTCCAGGACCTCCTCCCCTAGGATCTTGCTTCAAGTGCCAGAAATCTGGCCACTGGGCCAAGGAATGCCCGCAGCCCAGGATTCCTCCTAAGCCATGTCCCATCTGTGTGGGACCCCACTGGAAATCGGTCCTGCCTGGTAGCCACTCCCAGAGCCCCTAGAGCTCTGGCCCAAGGCTCTCTGACTGACTCCTTCCCAGGTCTGCTTGGCTTAGCAGCTGAAGACTGACATGCCCGATCGCCTTGGAGGCCCCTGGATCATCACGGATGCCAAGCTTCAGGTAACTCTCACAGTGAAGGGTAAGTCTTTTAATCAGTACAGCGGCTGCCCACTGTACATTACCTTCTTTTCAAGGGCCTGTTTCCCTTGCCCCATAACTGTTGTGGGTATTGATGGTCAGCCTTCTAAGCCTCTTAAAACTCCCAAACTTTGGTGCCAACTTGGACAACATTATTTTATGTACTCCTTTTAGTTATCCCCACCTCCTATTAGGTCAAGATGTTTTAACAAAATTATCCGCTATCCTGACTATTCCTGGACTACAGCCACATCTCATTGCTGCCCTTCTCCCCAACCCAAAGCCTCCTTTGCATCTTCCTCTTGTATCCCCAACCTTATCCAACATGTATGGGACACCTCTACTCCCTCCCTGGCAACCAATCACACACCCATTACTATCCCATTAAAATCTAATAATTCCTTACCCCACTCAATGCCAGTATCCCATCCCACAGCAGGCTTTAAGGGGACTAAAGCCTGTTATCACTTGCCTGCTAAAGAATGGGCTTCCAAAGCCTATAAACTGTCCTTACAATTCCCCATTTTACCTGTCCAAAAGCAGACAAGTCTTACAGGTTAGTTCAGCATCTGTGCCTTATTAATCAAATTGTTTTGCCTATCCACCCTGTGGTGCCCAACCCGTACACTCTTTTATCCTCAATACCTTCCTCCACAAATCACTATTCCATTCTGGATCTTAAAGATGCTTTTTTCACTATTCCCCTGCACCCCTCGTCCCAGCCTCTCTTTGCCTTTCCTTGGACTAACCCTGATACCCATCAGTCCCAGCAGCTTACCTGGGCTGTACTGCTGCAAAGCTTCAGGGACAGCCCTCATTACTTCAGCCAAGCTCTTTCTCATGATTTACTTTCTTTCCACCCCTCTGCTTCTCACCTTATTCAATATATTGATGACCTTCTACTTTGTAGCCCCTCCTTTGAATCTTCTCAACAAGACACCCTTCTGCTCCTTCAACATTTATTCTCCAAGGAATATCATGTATCCCCTCCAAAGCTTAAATTTCTTCTCTATGCATTACCTACCTCAGCATAATTCTTCATGAAAACACACGTACTCCCCGTGCCAATTGTGTCTGGCTGATCTCGCAAACCCTAACCCCTTCTACAAAGCAACAACTCCTTTCCTTCTTGGGCATGGTTGGATACTTTCACCTTTGGATACCTGGTTTTGCCATCCTAACAAAACCATTATATAAACTCACAAAGGAAAACCTAGCTGACCCCATAGATCCTAAATCCTTTTCCCCACTCCTCTTTCCGTTCCTTAAAAGCAGCTCTAGAGACTGCTCCCCTGCTAGCTTTTCCTGATTCATCCCAACCTTTTTCATTACACACGGCCAAACTGCAGGGCTGTGCAGTCGGAATTCTTACACAAGGACCGGGACCACGTCCTGTAGCCTTTTTGTCTGAACAACTTGACTTTACTGTTTTCGGCTGGTCTTCATGTCTGCGTATGGTGGCTGCTGCTGCTCTAATACTTTTAGAGGCCCTCAAAATTACAAACTATGCTCAACTCACTCTCTACAGTTCT
>NW_016861464.1:0-711 GCF_001698545.2 Rhinopithecus bieti | reverse complement strand
GAAGTTGTGGTGAGCTGAGATCATGCCACTGCACTCCAGCCTGGGCAACAGAGTGAGACTCCGTCTCAATTAAAAAACAACAACAAACAACAAAAAAAACCAGATCTACATTTGAATCTGTATTGTAATTAGTTAATTTTTTTCTTTTTTCTTTTTCTTTCTTTTTTTTTTTTTTTTTTCTTTTGAGACTGTCTTCACGCTGTCACCCAGTTTGGGTTGCAATGGTGTGATCTTGGCTCATCAATTGCAACCTCTGCCTCCCCGATTCAAGCAATTCTTGTGCCTCAGCCTCCTGAGTAGCTGGGACTACAAGTGTGTGCCATCATGCCCAGCTAGTTTTTATATTTTTAGTACAGACGGGGTTTCACCATGTTGGCCAGGCTGGTCTTGAACTCCTGACCTCAGGTGATCTTCCCTGCGTTGGCCTCCCAAAGTGCTGGGGTTATGGGCGTGAGCTACCATGCTTGGCACCTTTTCCATTTTTAAATGGTCATCTAGGTCTTAGCCACCAGTGAATTCTTCTTTTAAATTTACTTGTAAATTTTTTTAGGCTATAAACCATCATTTTCTTAGAATTTGTCACTTTATTTTTACTTCTAGTAGGACTTTTTGGTTTAGCTTAGCACAGGGTCATAAAGAAATTTTTTATCACATCTGACACTTTACACAGTGACCCAGTAGAGAACAGCAGAACCTTTTTAAGATGTTAGT
>NW_016861463.1:0-894 GCF_001698545.2 Rhinopithecus bieti | reverse complement strand
CTTTTTAGGTTCACTTTAATTACTATATAATAAGAGCTCCATAATTCCTAAAATAAATGTGATCTTTGTTTTCAAGACTATTTCTTGAAAATTTTGGTAGGTTAAAAGTATTTTAAATCTCAATATTGAATTTAGTATTTATTCATAACATATCTAAAGTGAGAAAGTCAATGTTAGAAACCCAGGAGACAAAAGTAAGTCAACCTACGGAAAATGCTAATATGCCACAGCTTTCCATTTAGCACAATTGAAATTATGAATTTGTGGTGCTAAGAATGTAATAAGATTATCTGGGAAAATTAGCTCAGGTCAAAGAAAATATTTTAACAATCTGTGGGAAAGAGAATTTCTCAGCAAGTGTGGAAAGTCTAAAGTCTAAACCAAATGTTTTAAACCGTCAAATCTCAAAGTGCTAGAAATGTGTGACCTGGAGGTGATGACTTCTCTTCCAAACTATAAAAATGTAAGCACATCAAGGGGGGGATATGTGCTGTGAGTCTCTGAGTTAGAGCGTTAGAACAGAGTCACAGATATGTGATTCCTGGGCTTGACTTTTCCTAGATGAAAAGATTAGAAAAGTAGCAGATAAGCAGCAAAATCTCAGACTCAAAGTTAGATTGTTTATAAAACATGGATAGTTAGATTTTAGCTATAAAATTAATGAATTCTTGACTTCTTACTTTCACACACTAGAACTTCGCCATGAGCAGGCAATCATTAACATTTAACATTAAAAAAATTAAACAGATTTACCCACCAATTTAATAAAAGAAAAAGCTTTATTCTAAATATAGAAGGGGAAAATTATACAGCACATATAAAGGAAACTAGATTTTTACCTTTTAAAATCTTTTCGTGAAAACATCCCATCTGGTCAATATTGTTGAATCATGG
>NW_016861462.1:0-709 GCF_001698545.2 Rhinopithecus bieti | reverse complement strand
CTGTGCCCATACCCTCGGTGAAAGAATGGGGTTAGAGAATCTGATATACCTGGGTGTTGAAATCCCAGCTCTAAGTGATCTTAGGCAAGCACTTAACCTTTAATACCCCATGTTTTTCATCTACACAATAGAGGTAATAATGGTAACCATCTCTGTGGGTAAAAGAGAGATCAGCCTGTTACTGTGTCTATATAGAAAGAAGTAGACATAAGAGACTCCATTTTGTTCTGTATTTGAGATGCCGTTAATCTGTGACCCTACCCCAACCTTGTCCTTGCAAGAGACTTGTGCTGTGGTGACTCAAGGCTTAATGGATTTTGGGCTGTGCAGGATGTGTCTTTGTTAAACAAGTGCCTGAAGGCAGCTTGCTGGTTAAAAATCCTGCCTGTCCCTGGGCAATGGAACATCTCGGTGTAAAATCCGATTGTATGCTCTGTTTACTGAGATGGGAGAAAACCGCCTTACGGCATAAGGTGGGACTTGCTGGCGAGACTTGCTGGCGCAATGCTGCTAAGAGGTTCATGGAGATGTTTGCATATGCATCTCAAGGCGCAGCATTTTCCCTTGAACTTACCCATGTCACAGAGATCTTTATCCATATGTCTTACTGCTGATTTCCTCCCTAAAACGATCCTATTGTCCTGTCGCTCCCTTCTCTTTAAGATGGGAAAGACAATTATCAATGAATACTGAGGGAACTCAGAGACCG
>NW_016861461.1:0-255 GCF_001698545.2 Rhinopithecus bieti | reverse complement strand
AAAAAATAATTGTAATTCCATAGTCTCAGTGATTACTTTTTTTTCTTTTTTTTTGAGACAAGGTCTTGCTCTGTCACCCAGGCTGGAGTGCAGTGGCACGATCTCAGTTCACTGCAACCTTCACCTCCTGGCTTCAACCGATTCTCATGCCTCAGCCTCCCAAGTAGCTGGGATTACAGGTGTGCACCACCATACCAGCTAATTTTTGTATTTTTGGGTAGAGATGCAGTTTCACCATATTGGCCAGGCTGGTCT
>NW_016861460.1:0-825 GCF_001698545.2 Rhinopithecus bieti | reverse complement strand
ATAGACACACAGAAAGCCTTTCAAAAAATCGATAAATACAGGAGCTGGTTTTTTCAAAAGATCAACAAAATAGATAGATCACTAGCCAGACTAGTAAAGAAGAAAGGAGAGAAGAATCAAATAGACACAATAAAAAATGATAAAGGGGATATCACCACTGATCCCACAAAATGCAAACTACCATCAGAGAATACTATAAACACCTCCACACAAATAAATAAGAAAATCTAGCAGAAATGGATAAATTCCTGGACACGTGCACCTTCCCAAGACTAAACCAGGAAGAAGTCCAATCCCTGAATAGGCCAATAACAAGTTCTGAAATTGAGGCAGTAATTAATAGCCCACCAACCAAAAAAAGCCCAGGACCTAATGGATTCACACCCGAATTCTACCAGAGGTACAAAGAAGAGCTGGTACCATTATTTCTGAAACTATTCCAATCAATAGAAAAAAAGGAACTCCTCCTTAACTCATTTTATGATGCCAGCATCATCCTGATACCAAAACCTGGCAGAGACACAACAAAAAAAGAAAATTTCAGGCCAATATTCCTGATGAACATCAATGTGAAAATCCTCGATGAAACACTGGCAAATTGAATCCAGCAGCACATCACAAAGCTTATCCATCACAATCAAGTCGGCTTCATCCCTGGGATGCAAGGCTGGTTCAACATAGGCAAATCAATAAACATAATCCATCGCATAAACAGAACCAATGACAAAACCACATGATTATCTCAATAGATGCAGAAAAGGCCTTCAACAAAATTCAACACCACTTCATGTTAAAAATTCAATAAACTAGGTATTGACGAAACAT
>NW_016861459.1:0-453 GCF_001698545.2 Rhinopithecus bieti | reverse complement strand
CACAGCTGAATTCTACCCAGAGATACCAAGAATAGCTGGTACCATTTCTATTGAAACTATTCCAAACAGTTGAAAAGGAGGGACTCCTCCATAACTCATTCTATGAGACCAGCATCATCCTGATACCAAAACCCGGCAGAGACATAACAAAAAAAAGAAAACTTCAGGCCAATATCCTTGATGAACATCAATGCAAAAATCCTCAATAAAATACTGGCAAACCAAATTCAGCAGTACATCAAAAAGCTTATCCACCATGATCAAGTAGGGTTAATTCCTGGGATGTAAGGTTGGTTCAACATACACGAATCAATAAATGTGATTCATCACATAAACAGAACTAAAGAAAAAACCCACATGATTATCTCAACAGATGTAAAAAAGGCCTTCAATAAACTTCAACATCCCTTCATGTTAAAAACTCTCAATAAACTAGGTATTGAAGGAACATGC
>NW_016861458.1:5507-7545 GCF_001698545.2 Rhinopithecus bieti | reverse complement strand
GATGCCTCCCTAGCCAGGCGTGGTGGCTCACGCTTGTAATCCCAGCACTTTGGGAGGCCGAGGCGGGTGGATCATGAGGTCAAGAGATTGAGACCATCTTGGCCAACATAGTGAAACCCTGTCTCTACTAAAAAATACAAAAAAATCAGCTGGGCGTGGTGGCACGTGCCTGTAGCCCCAGCTACTGGAAGGCTAAGGCAGCAGAATTGCTTGAAACTGGTAGGCGGAGGTTGCAGTGAGCCGAGATCGCATCACTGCAGTCCAGCCTGGGAAACAAGAGCGAAACTCTGTCTCAAAAAAAAAAAAAAAAAACAGATGCCTGTTTATTTTATTTTATTTTTAAACTGAGTCTCACTCTGTCACCCAGGCCGCAGTGCAGTGGTATCATCTCAGCTCACTGCAACCTCCACCTCCTGGGTTCAAGCAATTCTCATGCTTCAGCCTCCTGAGTAGCTGGGATTATTGGTGCGCGCCACCATGCCCAGCTGCTTTTTTTGTATTTTTAGTAGAGACAGGGTTTCGCCACATTGCCCAGACTGGTCTCAAACTCCTGAGCTCAGGCAATTCGCCTGCCTTGGCCTCCCAAGTGCTAGGATTACAGGTGTGAGCCACCGCACCCAGCCAGATGCCTCCCTTTGTAAAGTACAATTATTTTTCTCTTTTTTTGTTTTGGCTTTTGTAACTGAAATATTAATTGCTTACTAGATATCTAGGTGTTCCTCATATTTCCCAGATCTCTTGCAGTTAGGTGGGCTCAGTTCTGTTCAATGGACTGTGGTTGACCAAAGAATTTAAGAGCTAGCAAATGAGCCTCCAATAATCTCTTCCCTGTTGAGGCAACAGAAACTAGAAACTATATGTTGAGATGGCAGTGTCACAAGGTCAAAATAGCCTGAGGCTCCAAACTACCCACAGCATTTACAGTCAGTCTTCGACACTTGTTTTTTTTTTTTTTTTTTTTTTTTTTAAGACGGAGTCTCGCTCTGTCGCCCGGGCTGGAGTGCCCTGGCCGGTTCTCAGCTCACTGCAAGCTCCGCCTCCCGGGTTTTTATGCCATTCTCTTGCCTCAGCCTCGGAGTAGCTGGGACTACAGGCGTCCGCCACCTCGCCTGGCTAGTTTTTTGTATTTTTTAGTAGAGACGGGGTTTCACCGTGTTAGCCAGGATGGTCTCGATCTCCTGACCTCGTGATCCGCCCATCTCGGCCTCCCAAAGTGCTGGGATTACAGGCTTGAGCCACCGCACCCGGCCAGTCTTTGACACTTGTGAGTTCTGTATTAGTGGATTTGCCTAGTCACTAAATGTTTGTAACCCAAAATCAATACTTACAGTGCTATTGAGGTCATTCACAGACTTGTATTGAGAAGTGACAAGTTTGAGTCACCTGATACACATGTTCCCAGCTGAGGTGGAACAAAGCAGTGCTCTGCCTTCTTGTTGCAGCTCTCATGGTGTAAATATTAGTAAGTGTCTTCTTTTTTTTTTTTTTTTTTTGAGACGGAGTCTCACTCTGTCGCCCAGGCTGGAGTGCAGTGGCCGGATCTCAGCTCATTGCAAGCTCTGCCTCCCGGGTTCACGCCATTCTCCTGCCTCAGCCTCCCGAGTAGCTGGGACTACAGGCGCCGCCACCTCGCCCGGCTAGTTTTGTATTTTTTAGTAGAGACGGGGTTTCACCGTGTTAGCCAGGATGGTCTCGATCTCCTGACCTCGTGATCCGCCCGTCTCGGCCTCCCAAAGTGCTGGGATTACAGGCTTGAGCCACCGCGCCCGGCCTTTTTTTTTTTTTTTTTTTGAGACGGAGTCTTGCTGTGTCACCAGGCGGGAGTGCAGTGGTGATCTCAGCTCACTGCAACCTCCGACCCCCTCGTTCAAGTGATTCTCCTCCCTCAGCCTCCCTAGTAGCTAGGACTACAACAGGCACATGCCACCATGCTTGGCTAACTTGTTTTGTTCTGTGACAAGTCCTTTTTCTGTCACTCAGGCTGGAGTGCAGTGGTGCGATCACAGCTCACTGCAACCTTGATTTCCTGGGCTCAAGC
>NW_016861458.1:0-1410 GCF_001698545.2 Rhinopithecus bieti | reverse complement strand
AAAAAAAAAAAAAAAAAGATTATTTTGTGAAATATACATACTCTACATACAGTATATATATACTAAATATACAAATATCCTCATACATGTTAAACACTCAAAAAGTGATATAATTTTAATCATAAACATGTCTAAAGACTTAAGTCTTCTAACAATGGAATGGGATCCCTTCTACATAATGAATCCCAAATAACTAGAAACATTAAGCATTACCTGGATAATCCTTTCAGTGATGTTCTAAAAGGTGTTCCTGCTTTGATGGGAGACAGATTAACTCTGAAATCCCTTCTAACACTAAAAACCTGTACAACACTTACTGATTTGAACACTGCCCTGAGCAATGGCAAAATGAAATAGAGACTTTGATCCAGTAACAGGTAAAAATAATATCCAATTAAAGTTAATGGTTCACAAGAGAAGCAACATGAGTAAAACAGGCAATGGAAACAATACTTCTCAATTAGTTAAACTAACAGCTCTGAAGATCTCCTTACTCCACAGAGAGGCCTTTACCTATGCATCAGGGAGGGAGAAGGTAAAATGAGGACTCTAATCAGGCAGCAGAGGTTGCAGGAAGCGTGGAAGCTATAATGATAAAGACAAGAAATGAGTCAGATTTAGGAGCTGTGGAAAGGGTAGAAAGCTAAGGAGCACAGACTCCACTGGCATCTGAGCTAACTCGTTTTGTTCTTTTTTAGAGACAGGGTCTTGCTATGTTGCCCAGGCTGGAATGCAGTGGTATGATCCTAACTTGCTGCAGCCTCGAACTCCCAGACTTAAACAATCCTGCCTCAGTTCATAGCTGGGACTAGAGGCACACATCACCACACTCAGCTTGAACTAACTCTTTTGCTTGACCTTATGCCTTTCAATATCCCTTACCTCACAGACAGACTACTGAGCAGCTACTAGGAATATCTATTAGACACTTACACACTTTTTTTTTTTTTTGAGACAGAGTCTCACGCTGTTGCTTAGGCTGGAGTGCAGTGGCGTGATCTTGGCTCACTGCAACCTCTTCAAGTGATTCTCCTGCCTCAGGCTCCCGAGTAGCTGAGACTACAAGCATCTGCCACCACATCCAGCTAAATTTTTTTTTAACTGTATTTTTTAGTAGAGACAGTGTTTCACCATTTTAGCCAGGCTGGTCTTGAACTCCTGACCTCAGGTGATCCATCCACCTCGGCATCCCAAAGTGCTGGGATCACAGGCGTGAGCCACCAATCGGCCTAGAAACTTACACTTTTTAATTTTAATGAACAGACATTGTTCTATCTGAATGTTTATATTTTCAATTCTCTATTTCCAACAGTTCCCTTCATTATGTTTTGCTGGGCTCAAGGATATTGAAGCCATCCATTGCCTTGTCTTCCAAGTTCATCAGTGCCTGCACTGCGAAGGAAACAGATT
>NW_016861457.1:0-1452 GCF_001698545.2 Rhinopithecus bieti | reverse complement strand
TTGGACTCCAAGTTCTTCAGTTTTGGGACTCAGACTGGCTCTCCTTGCTCCTCAGGTTGCAGACAGCCTATTGTGGGACCTTGTGATTCTGTGATTGTGTAAGTTAATACTTAATAAACTCCCCTTTACATACATACATATGTGTGTGTGTGTGTGTATCCTAATAAGCTCCCCTTTTATATATATATATATATATATATATAATTAGGATATATAGGGATCCCTATACACCATAGGGATATATATAGACACACACACCCCTATATATAGATACATATATAAATACATATATATCCTATTAGTTCTGTCCCTCTAGAGACCTGTAATACACTATCCTAAATATATATGCACCCAATACAGGAGCACCCAGATTCATAAAGCAAGGTCTTAGAGACCTTCAATGAAACTTAAACTCCCATACAATAATTGTGGGAGACCTTAACACCCTACTGACAATATTAGACAGATCATTAAGATAGAAAATTAACAATGATATTCAGGACCTGAACTTAGCTCTGGATCAAGTGGACCTGATAGACATCTATAGATCTCTCCACCACAAAACAACAGAATATACATTCTTCCCATTGCCACACAGTACTTACTCTAAATTTGACCACATAATCAGATGTAAAATAGTCCTCAGCAAATGCAAAATAACTGAAATCCTAGCAGTCTTTCAGACCACTGGGCAATCAAATTAGAACTCAAGATTAAGAGATTTACTCAAAACCACACAACTACATGGGAATTGAACAATCTGCTTCTGAATGACTCTTGGGTAAATAATGAAATTAAGGCAGATATCAAAAAGGTCTTTGAAACTAATGAGAACAAATTTACAACATGCCAGAATCTCTGGGACACAGTTAAAGCAGTGATAAAAGGGAAATATACAGCACTAAATGCTCACATCAAAAAGATAGAAAGATCTCAGGTTAACAACCTAACATCACAACTGAAAGAACAAGAGAACCAAGACCAAACAAACCCCAAAGCTAGCAGAAGACAAGAAATAACCAAGATTAGAGCTGAACTGAAGGAGATAGAAACTTGAAAAACCCTTCAAAAGAGTATCAAATCCAGAAGCTGTTTTTTTTTTTTTTTTTTTTTTTTTTTTTTTTTTTTTTTTTTTTTAAATAATAGACCACTAGCTAGACTAATACAGAAGAGAGAAGATTCAAATAAACACAATCAGAAATGTTAAGGGGATATCACCACTGATTCCACAGAAATACAAACCACCATCAGATAAGACTATAAACAGCTCTATGCACATAAACTATAAAATCCAAAGGAAATAGATAACTTCCTAGGCACATACACCCTCCCAAGACTGAACCAGGAATAAATCAAATCTGTGAATAGACCAATAATGAGTTCTGAAATTGAGGCAGTAATAAACAGCACAACAACAACAACAACAATAAAAGTGCTTAGGACCAAACAGAT
>NW_016861456.1:0-538 GCF_001698545.2 Rhinopithecus bieti | reverse complement strand
GACGGTGGGGCAGCGGCCGGGCAGAGGCGCCCTCACTTCCCAGACGGTGGGCAGCTGGGCAGTGGCACTCCTTCCCAGACGGTGGCACAGCGGCCGGGCAGAGGCGCCCTCACTTCCCAGACGGTGGGCAGCTGGGCAGTGGCACTCCTTCCCAGACGGTGGGGCAGCAGCCAGGCAGAGGCGCTCCTCACTTCCCAGATGGTGGGGCGGCCAGGCAGAGGCGCTCCTCACTTCCCAGACGATGGGGCAGCGGCCGGGCAGTGGCACTCCTTCCCAGACGGTGGGGCAGCAGCCAGGCAGAGGCGCTCCTTACTTCCCAGATGGTGGGGCAGCCAGGCAGAGGTGCTCCTCACTTCCCAGACGGGGCAGCGTCTGGGCAGAGGCGCTCCTCTCTTCCCAGATGGTTGGCAGCCAGGCACAGGTGCTCCTCACTTCCCAGACGGTTGGCGGCCAGGCAGAGGCGCTCCTCACTTCCCAGACGGGGCGGTGGCCAGGCAGAGGTGCTCTTCGCTTGCCAGATGGTGGGGAGCCAGGCAAA
>NW_016861455.1:0-709 GCF_001698545.2 Rhinopithecus bieti | reverse complement strand
CACTTACTGACTTTAAGCTATACTACAAAGCTACGGTAACCAAAACAACATGGTACTGGAACCAAAACAGATATACAGACCAATGGAACAGAAGAGAGGCCTCAGAAATAATGCCACACATCTAACCATCTGATCTTTGACAAACCTGACAAAACAAGCAATGCAGAAAGGACTCTCTATTTAACAAATGGTGTTGGGAAAACTGGCTAGCCATATGCAGAAAACTGAAACTGGACTCCTTCCTTACACCTTATACAAAAAATAACTCAAGATGGATTAAAGACTAAAATGTAGGACCTAAAACCATAAAACCCTAGAACAAAACCTAGGCAATGCCATTCAGGACACATGCATGGACAAAGACTTCATGACTAAAACACCAAAAGCAACGGCAACAAAAGCCAAAATTGATGAGTGGGATCTAATTAAACTAAGGAGCTTCTGCACAGCAAAAGAAACTGTCATCAAAGTGGACAGGCAACCTACAGAATGGGAGAAAATTTTTGCAATCTATCCATCTGACAATGGGCTAATATCCAGAATCTACAAGAAACTTAAACAAATTTACAAGAAAAAAATAAACAACCCCATCAGAGAGTGGGTGAAGGATATGAACAGACACTTCTCAAAAGAAGACATTTATGAGGACAACAAACATGAAAAAATACTCATCATCACCGATCATTAGAGAAATGCAAATCAAAACCAC
>NW_016861454.1:0-711 GCF_001698545.2 Rhinopithecus bieti | reverse complement strand
CTATTTGCTTCACAAATATTCTTCCATCCCTTTATTTTGAGCCTATGTGTGTCTCTGTAAATGAGATGGGTCTCCTGAATACAGCACACCAATGGGTCTTGATTCTTTATTCTATTAGCCAGTCTGTGTCTTTTAATTGGGGAATTTGCCCATTTATATTTAAGGTTAATATCGTTATGTGTGAATTTGATCCTGCCAGTATGATGCTAGCTGGTTTTCTTTGCCTGTTAGTTGACGCAGTTTCTTCATAGCGTCGATGGTCTTTACATACAATTTGTATGTTTTTGCAGTGGCTGGTACCAGTTGTTCCTTTCCGTGTTTAGTGCTTCCTTCAGGAGCTCTTGTATGGCAGGCAACTAGCTAGACTAATAAGAAAAGAGAGAAGAATAAAAAAATGCGATAAAAAATGATAAAGGGTATATCACCACCCATCCCACAGAAATACAAACTACCATCAGAGACTACTTATAAACACCTCTATGCAAATAAACTAGAAAATCTAGAAGAATTGGATAAGTTTCTGGACACATATACCCTCCCAAGACTAAATCAGGAAGAAGTTGAATCCCTGAATAGACCAGTAACAAGTTCTGAAATTGAGGTAGCAATTAATAGCCTACCAACCAAAAAAGTCCAGGGCCAGACGGATTCACAGCTGAATTCTACCAGAGGTACAAAGAGGAGCTGGTACCATTCCTTCTGAAACTATTC
>NW_016861453.1:0-1349 GCF_001698545.2 Rhinopithecus bieti | reverse complement strand
ATTTAACTTTGAACAGAACAACTTTTATATATTATTTTGAATTTTTGTTTAATAATATGAATTTCAAAGAAATAATCAGAGATATCTTGGGAAATATAGATGTCATGTTGACCAGAAAATAATCTGAATGTCATTTTTAAAGTCTTATGTATTTTACTCAGTTTATTCCTTTTCTTGTGTTTTCTATCAATATATTCTCTCCAGATTTTGTGGACTTGCAATTGGTATTATGAGGCGGCAAGGGGGAAAATATGCAAGCTCTTTTCAAGGACAGAGTCAAGGTACCAAAGGGAAAATCAACCAGAGAAAGAATAACCATCTGTTCTGTTTCCTACCAAAATGTAAAAACATTTTACTTCCCAGGAAAGGAAGCACTAAAAATTATTCTTAGGAAAACTAAATAGGTCCAACTTCAATAAATACCTATAATATTATTTAATTTACATTGTTATTTCAATATAGCAGTTCACTTAATTACATATACCAAGTTCTTCACATCTCTTCATTGCAATGAACATGTGTAAAGACATTTAGGTCAAGTTTTGAGTGAGAAGAAAATAAATTATCTGTGTAGCGCAACCAAAGTGAAATAAATAACAAAAATAGCCAATGTCTAAGGCTTTTATCACATAATCCTAGTGAGTTTTTAAGTTATAGAATACCTTAATGAGCATACTGGCTCAGAAAGAATTTCCAAATTGTATCAAGAATGTTTTGTGATGTAACTGGGAGGAGTATCTGCCTGTGATACTACCAGGATTTTGTCGTGTGTGACAGAATCAAATTTTCTAAAACGTATTTGGTTAAGTGTTGTTTCTAAATGATATAAATGGAAAGTAAAATTCTAACCATCTAGTTAATTTCCTGATCCAACTGACATCAAAATACTGCTTCTTGTTTGTTTGTTTTGTTTTGTTTTGTTTTTGAGACAGAGTCTCACTCTGTCACCCAGGTTGGAGTGCAGTGGCACGATCTCGGCTCACTGCAACCTCCGCCTCCCAGATTCAAGCGATTCTTCTGCCTCAGCCTCCCGAATAGCTGGGACTGCAGACCCGCACCACCACATCCGGCTAATTTTCGTATTTTTAGTAGAGATGGGGTTTCACCATATTGGCCAGGCTGGTCTTGAACTCCTCACCTTGTGATCCACCCACTTTGGCTTCCCAAAGTGCTGGGATTACAGGCGTGAGCCACTGTGCCTGGCCCAAAATACTTTTTTAACTGAATCTATCAAATATATTGTTTTTGCAGGCCAATGATTCCCAATCGTAATATAATGTTTACAGATGCCCATCTAAATTTCTCAAATAATTGATTTTATTGTATTTATCCCACTACTGGGTATATAC
>NW_016861452.1:5622-7497 GCF_001698545.2 Rhinopithecus bieti | reverse complement strand
CTTGGCCTCCCAAAGTGCTGGGATTACAGGCTTGAGCTACCGCGCCCGGCGGCTCACTGCAATCTCTATCTCCCGGGTTCAAGCGATTGTCCTACCTCAGCCTCCCGAGTAGCTGGAATTATAGGCATGCACCACCACACTGGGCTAATTTTTTGTATTTTTAGTGGACATGGGGTTTCTCCATGTTGGTCAGGCTGTCTCGAACTCCCGACCTCCGGTGATCTATGCACCTCAGCCTCCCAAAGTGCTGGGATTACAGGTGTGAGCCACCACACCTGGCCAAAAATATATTCTTAATATTATTTTAAACATTCATCAATATGGGCTGTCTCATGATACAGACTTGTCTTCCTCAATTTAGTAGTTCAACTAAATAAAGAAGTTTTCCTAAGCTGCCCAGCGAATCATTCTGCAGCAGATACTGTTTCCAGTATTTGTAGTTTTGGGCCTTTTGAACAAAGCTATCAATAAAAGCTGCTGAAATTCCAAAGATGGGTGTGAGGAGGGCATGCTTCACACACCACATATTCTGTGGTAAGGGTCATGGCTTGCATGATGGTGCTACCACCCTGACATCGATCCTGGCAGGATAATTGCCACTTGATTATATAAAGGCAGATAAACTCCCTGCTTTTGTGGGTAGAAGAAATAGAAAACCAGAAATACTGACTTTAGGCCAGGACTTTTCACTATTTTTCTAAATAGCTCCCTGGTTTATGGCTTAGGTATATAGTCTCTGCCAGCTTTCAAGACATTTTAAGCTTTCATGTTTCTTGTCAGCCATGATTCTTTATAATCAATGCTTTAAAAGAACATAGGAATTCCTATTTGTACATGCTTGTTTTCACAGGATATTTTTAAACAAGCTACTGAAGATAGATTAACAAGTGCAAAGGAATTGCCTTACTTCGAGGGTGATTTCTGGCCCAATGTTCTGGAAGAAAGCATTAAGGAACTGGAACAGGAGGAAGAAGAGAGAAAACGAGAAGAAAACACCAGCAATGAAAGCACAGATGTGAGGGCATTGAGTTTCCTTTGAAACTTCTACCATGATTATAATATTTAATCCAGAAGTGCATTTAAACTTTCAATCGGGTTTTAAACCTCTCAGGTGTGAAGGAGCTCTTTAAGTTGAGCAAGAAATGTTGGCTTAGAAAGGTTACTAGGGTCCCGTTTCAGTGGCATTAAACTTTCAAAGCATCAGACCCCATTTTAAAATGGTATCTCAGACTGAGAGTAAAGTGAAATGATAAAAGAAACTGAAGGAAATCCTGAAAGAATGTTATATAGGCCTTGTGTGTCACATATCTCTGGCATATTTTCTCTCTTTTAAAACCACACACGCTCTTTTTAAATGTAAAAACCATTCTTAGCTATGCAAAACAGGCCTGAGCCAGAATTTACCTGTTACTGTGGCTTAGTCACCTCACCAGTTACTTCCCTATAGCATATCTAGAATTACCTCCATTGAATTTAAGTTACAAAAGGCTCCCTTAAATAGTCTGTTAACAAACTCTTACAGCCTTATCGTTTAGTATTTGTGGACTCATAACATTTTAGAATGTGGGTGGAAGGAGATAAAACAAGGTCTTCTGGCTCCCCATTTTGATACACTCTTCACTACCCCAAAGTGCCAACCCTTCCTTGTTCCCTAACTCCAATTTGGGATACATTCAATCTACAGGGTCTGTACATTCTGTGGCCTCTTCTAGGCAGAAAGCTAAGGGCTGCCATTTCCTTAATGAAGGATCACTGGAAGAAAATTAGGTCAAATAACAAAGGAGAAGGAATAAGTGAAGAGAACAGCTAGTAAAATAAGATACAGGCATAAGATTATGATACCTAGTTTCTTTTTTTTTTTTTTTTTTTTTTTTT
>NW_016861452.1:0-5183 GCF_001698545.2 Rhinopithecus bieti | reverse complement strand
GATCTCAGCTCACTGCAAGCTCCGCCTCCTGGGTTCCCGCCATTCTCCTGCCTCAGCCTCCCGAGTAGCTGGGACTACAGGCGCCCGCCACCTCGCCCGGCTAGTTTTTTGTATTTTTAGTAGAGACGGGGTTTCACCATGTTAGCCAGGATGGTTTCGATCTCCTGACCTCGTGATCCGCCCGTCTCGGCCTCCCAAAGTGCTGGGATTACAGGCTTGAGCCACCGCGCCCGGCCGATACCTAGTTTCAAAGAATGGAGATATTCAATAGTGTTATTCCCAGATTACTTAACAAAAACCTTATTTTCTTGTCTCCTTTGTGCTACTCTGCAGGTGACCAAGGGAGACAGTAAAAATGCTAAGAAGAAGAATAATAAGAAAACCAGCAAAAATAAGAGCAGCCTAAGTAGGGGCAACAAGAAGAAACCTGGGATGCCCAATGTATCTAACGACCTCTCACAGAAACTGTATGCCACCATGGAGAAGCATAAAGAGGTAAGATGCAGCCACCCGCAGTTGGGGAAAAACAGCAAGATTTCTGGCCAGGCGTGGTGGATCACCTGAGGTCAGGAGTTCAAGACCAGCCTGACCAACGTGGTGAAACCCTGTCTCTACTAAAAATATAAAAATTAGCTAGGTGTGGTGACAGGCGCCAGTAATCCCAGCTACTCGGGAGGCTGAGGCAGGAGAATTGCTTGAACCCAGGAGGCGGAGGTTGCAGTGAGCCGAGATCGTGCCATTGCACTCCAGCCTGGGCAATAAGAGCGAAACTCCGTCTCCAAAAAGAAAAAAAATGAATAAAATCACTGTTTGCTGGGCATAGTGGCTCATGCCTGTAATCCCAGCACTTTGGAGGTTGCCTCACTTAGGTAATGATTATTAACAATTAATAGTTACTAGCTATTTCAAGCAGTAAGTAATGCCACAGAATCCTAGGCAGTTGGGAAAAGCCCTTAGAATATATTGTAATAGGTTTGACTTAAATTGTGGGCACATTCAGTTTAGGTTGTAAATGTAGGTATTGGCCTGGTTGTAGGGTGGCAGAAGCAGCGAACATTGCTGGCCAGAGAGACACTGTGAGTGTGGCTGCCAGTGTACACAGATGTTGAATAATCTGTTATCAATACAGCAGTTTCTCGCAAGTTCCTAATTTCTTAAGGTGATGTTTTACATTTTGTTACTTTAATAGGCATTTATAGTTATATACTAATTAATGTCAAATACATATGTAATACCAGCTTTTTATACCTTTTACACTAATGGTTATGAGAATTGATGGTTGTTAATGCGTTCTTGTCAACAAGGACTAAGATTTTTTATCCATTCCACTCCCTTTCAAACCTGTAGGAAAAGTTACACAGGAAAGTTGCACAGGGGACCTTCATGAGTCCGGGCCAGTTTTTCATACTGTCTCCGTATTTGGATTTGTCTGGTTTGTTGTAATTAGTTTGAGGTTACATGGATTGCATCTTAAAGTAGACTGCCTTGAGGCAAAATGTCCACTGTGTGTGGTGCTGTACCTGACCTAGACCATTCTTACTCTGAAGGAGTTATTGAATGAGGGAGAAAAAATCACAGGATGTGCATTTCAGTTCTATTTATAGTCAGTCTCAAGAGACCAAAGAGGTAAAGCAGGAAAAGGAGAGCAGGAGGAGTATTGGAAAACTAACTCAGCATTCGCCAGTCTCATTAGTGCTCAGCCTGCTTTACCTGCTTACACCTGTAATCTCAGCACTCTGGGAGGCTGAGGCAGGCAGATCACTTGAGCTCAGGAGTTTGAGACTAGCGTGGGTAACACGGCAAAACCTCATCTCTACAAAAAGTGCAGAAATTAGCCAGGTGTGGTGTTGCGGGCCTGTGGTCTCAGCTATTCAGGAAGCCAAGGTGGGATAATTGCTTGAGCCCAGGAGGCAGAGGTTGTAGTGAGCCAAGATCACACTACTGCACTCCAGTCTGGGTGACAGACCGAGGCCCTGTCTCAAAAAAAGAGATTGTATGTTTTGCAGGTCTTCTTTGTGATCCGCCTCATTGCTGGCCCTACTGCCAACTCCCTGCCTCCCATTGTTGATCCTGACCCTCTCATCCCCTGTGATCTGATGGATGGTCGGGATGCGTTTCTCACGCTGGCAAGGGACAAGCACCTGGAGTTCTCTTCACTCCGAAGAGCCCAGTGGTCCACCATGTGCATGCTGGTGGAGCTGCACACACAGAGCCAGGACCGCTTTGTCTACACCTGCAATGAATGCAAGCACCATGTGGAGACACGCTGGCACTGTACTGTCTGTGAGGTAGGCACTGGGTTGTGGGAACAAGGAGGTGAGCTCTGCAGGGTTGTTCTGAGGGGCCATGCAGCCTCGTGTTTTATATAGGCCTGTGGGATGGCAGGGGCCTGGCCTCGTGTTTGAGAGGCAGAGCTAAAGAGGCTAGTTTTTGTTTTACGAAATGGGCCTTTCTAGCCCAGAGTATCCAAAATACTTTTGAATGACTTAAATCTTGGAGAGTTTACCTGCACTTCCTTTTTTTTCTCTAGGATTATGACTTGTGTATCACCTGCTATAACACTAAAAACCATGACCACAAAATGGAGAAACTAGGTCTTGGCTTAGATGATGAGAGCAACAACCAGCAGGCTGCGGCCACCCAGAGCCCAGGCGATTCTCGCCGCCTGAGTATCCAGCGCTGCATCCAGTCTCTGGTCCATGCTTGCCAGTGTCGGAATGCCAATTGCTCCCTGCCATCCTGCCAGAAGATGAAGCGGGTTGTGCAGCATACCAAGGGTTGCAAACGGAAAACCAATGGCGGGTGCCCCATCTGCAAGCAGCTCATTGCCCTCTGCTGCTACCATGCCAAGCACTGCCAGGAGAACAAATGCCCAGTGCCGTTCTGCCTAAACATCAAGCAGAAGCTCCGGCAGCAGCAGCTGCAGCACCGACTACAACAGGCCCAAATGCTTCGCAGGAGGATGGCCAGCATGCAGCGGACTGGTGTGGTGGGGCAGCAACAGGGCCTCCCTTCCCCCACTCCTGCCACTCCAACGACACCAACTGGCCAACAGCCAACCACCCCACAGACACCCCAGCCCACCTCGCAGCCTCAGCCTACCCCTCCCAATAGTATGCCACCCTACTTGCCCAGGACTCAAGCTGCTGGCCCTGTGTCCCAGGGTAAGGCAGCAGGCCAGGTGACCCCTCCAACCCCTCCTCAGACTGCTCAGCCACCCCTTCCAGGGCCCCCACCCGCAGCAGTGGAAATGGCAATGCAGATTCAGAGAGCAGCAGAGACACAGCGCCAGATGGCCCACGTGCAAATTTTTCAAAGGCCAATCCAACACCAGATGCCCCCGATGACTCCCATGGCCCCCATGGGTATGAACCCACCTCCCATGACCAGAGGTCCCAGTGGGCATTTGGAGCCAGGGATGGGACCGACGGGGATGCAGCAGCAGCCACCCTGGGGCCAAGGAGGATTGCCTCAGCCCCAGCAACTACAGTCTGGGATGCCAAGGCCAGCCATGATGTCAGTGGCCCAGCATGGTCAACCCTTGAACATGGCTCCACAACCAGGATTGGGCCAGGTAGGTGTGAGCCCACTCAAACCAGGCACTGTGTCTCAACAAGCCTTACAAAACCTTTTGCGGACTCTCAGGTCTCCCAGCTCTCCCCTACAGCAGCAACAGGTGCTTAGTATCCTTCACGCCAACCCCCAGCTGTTGGCTGCATTCATCAAGCAGCGGGCTGCCAAGTATGCCAACTCGAATCCACAACCCATCCCTGGGCAGCCTGGCATGCCCCAGGGGCAGCCAGGGCTGCAGCCACCTACCATGCCAGGTCAGCAGGGGGTCCACTCCAATCCAGCCATGCAGAACATGAATCCAATGCAGGCGGGCGTCCAGAAGCCTGGCCTGCCCCAGCAGCAACCCCAGCAGCAACTCCAGCCGCCCATGGGAGGGATGAGCCCCCAGGCTCAGCAGATGAACATGAACCACAACACCATGCCTTCACAATTCCGAGACATCTTGAGACGACAACAGATGATGCAACAGCAGCAGCAACAGGGAGCAGGGCCAGGAATAGGCCCAGGAATGGCCAACCATAACCAGTTCCAGCAACCCCAAGGAGTTGGCTACCCACCACAGCAGCAGCGGATGCAACATCACATGCAACAGATGCAACAAGGAAATATGGGACAGATGGGCCAGCTCCCCAGGCCTTGGGAGCAGAGGCAGGTGCCAGTCTACAGGCCTATCAGCAGCGACTCCTTCAGCAACAGATGGGGTCTCCTGCTCAACCCAACCCCATGAGCCCCAGCAGCATATGCTCCCAAATCAGGCCCAGTCCCCACACCTACAAGGCCAGCAGATCCCTAATTCTCTCTCCAATCAAGTGCGCTCTCCGCAGCCTGTCCCTTCTCCACGGCCACAGTCCCAGCCCCCCCACTCCAGCCCTTCCCCAAGGATGCAGCCTCAGCCTTCTCCACACCACGTTTCCCCACAGACAAGTTCCCCGCATCCTGGACTGGTAGCTGCCCAGGCCAACCCCATGGAACAAGGGCATTTTGCCAGCCCGGACCAGAATTCAATGCTTTCTCAGCTTGCTAGCAATCCAGGCATGGCAAACCTCCATGGTGCAAGCGCCACGGACCTGGGACTCAGCACTGATAACTCAGACTTGAATTCAAACCTCTCACAGAGTACACTAGACATACACTAGAGACACCTTGTAGTATTTTGGGAGCAAAAGATTATTTTCTCTTAACAAGACTTTTGTACTGAAAACAATTTTTTTGAATCTTTCGTAGCCTAAAAGACAATTTTCCTTGGAACATACAAGAACTGTGCAGTAGCCGTTTGTGGTTTAAAGCAAACATGCAAGATGAACCTGAGGGATGATAGAATACAAAGAATATATTTTGTTATGGCTGGTTACCACCAGCCTTTTTTTCCCCTTGTGTGTGTGGTTCAAGTGTGCACTGGGAGGAGGCTGAGGCCTGTGAAGCCAAACAATATGCTCCTGCCTTGCACCTCCAATAGGTTTTATTATTTTTTTTAAATTAATGAAAATATGTAATATTAATAGTTATTATTTACTGGTGCAGATGGTTGACATTTTTCCCTATTTTCCTCACTTTATGGAAGAGTTAAAACATTTCTAAAACCAGAGGACAAAAGGGGTTAATGTTACTTT
>NW_016861451.1:0-255 GCF_001698545.2 Rhinopithecus bieti | reverse complement strand
CATATATACTATATATATACACACACACATATATACTATATGTATACACACACATACACATATATACTATATATATACACACACATACACATATATACTATATATATACACACACACATATATACTATATATACACACACACACATATATACTATATATATACACACATACACATATATACTATATATATACACACACATACACATATATACTATATATACACACACATACACATATATACTATATATACACACA
>NW_016861450.1:0-711 GCF_001698545.2 Rhinopithecus bieti | reverse complement strand
TGTGCCTCAGCCTCTTGAGTAGTTGAGACTACAGGCACACACCACTACATCTGGTTAATTTGTGTATTTTTTGGTAGAGACAGGGTTTCACCATGTTGACAAGGCTGGTCTCAAACTCCTGACCTGAAGTGATCCACCTGCCTCACCTCCCAAAGTGCTGAGATTATTGGCATGAGCCACGGTACCCAGCCTCTAATAAATAAATCATTTTAAGCATTTAAAGCTAATACTCCTCTGTGCCAACTTAACATAAAAATTGAGAATTTTAGGAACCAGCTAGGAGTAATGCATTGACCTCCCAATGAGCATATTTTTCCCTAAAGTCCCTACAGGTGGTCAGTAGGATTCTAGAGTTTTATATGCTGGTCTTCAGCCCTTCATCTCACCCTTAATCCAATTCCTCCTTTACCACCACCATGAGCTCATCCATGTTGTATGCCTGATTTTCAAAAATACTTTCACAAGAATTTCCGTGCTGCCTTCCCACAACTTTGTGAGGCAGGCATTCCTCTAAAATGGTACTCAGAGGTTGTAATTTCTCTATTTTTAGATCTATCTCACCCTGTGTGCATAGCAAGCTCTATCTCATTCATCTTCATACCTGACACCGTGTGTGATACGAGATATTTTTGAAGGAATCAGTGGAAAGAAATAAGGAAAGGAAGGAAGTGATAATAGGTATGTTATCCCTGGTTTACAAACAAACAGAAA
>NW_016861449.1:0-1349 GCF_001698545.2 Rhinopithecus bieti | reverse complement strand
TTGATTTTATATCCAAAAACCCTGCTGAAATTTTTTGTCATACCTAGGAGCTTTTGGGGAAATACTATGGAGTTTTCTAGGTATAAAATCATATCATCTGCAAACAGAGATAAATTTGACTTCCTCTCTTCTTATTTGGATGCGGTTTGTTCCTTTTTCTTGCCTGATTGCTCTGGCTAGGACTTCCAGTAGTATATTGAATAGGAGTGGTGAGAGTGGGCATCCTTGTCTTGCTCCAGTTCTCAAAGGGAATGCTTCCAGCTTTTGCCTGTTCAGCATGATGTTGACTGTGGGTTTGTTATAGATTGCTGTTATTATTTTGAGGTATGTTCCTTTAATGCCAGTTTTTTTAGAGTTTTCAACATGAAGGGATGCTGAATTTTATCAAAATCCTTTTCTACCTATATTGCGATGATCATGTGGTTTTTATTTTTTGTTCTGTTTAGGTGGATGAATCACATGTATTGATTTGTATATATTGAACCAAACATGTATTCCAGGGATAAAGCCTACTTTACCGTGGTGAATGAGCTTTCTGATGTGTTGCTGGATTCAGTTTGCTAGTATTTTGTTGAGGATGTTTGCATCTATGTTTATCAAGGATATTGGCCTGAATTTTTTTATTGTGTCTCTGACAGGTTTGGGCATCAAGATGACACTGGCCTCATAGAGTGAGTTAGGGAGGAGCCCCTTCTCCTCGATCTTTGGAATAGTTTCAGTAGGAATGGTACCAGCTCTTCCTTATATGTTTGGTAGAATTCAATTGTGAATCAATCTGGTCAATATTTTTTTCTCTTCTTAAAAAGAAACCAGACTTTCCCCTACAGGAAGGCATTCCACCAGTCTTTTTGAAATGGAGTCTCACTCTGTCCCTGGGGCTGGAGTGCAGAGTGCAATGGCACGAATACAGCTTGCTGCAACCTCCTCCTCCCATGTTCAAGCGATTCTCCTTTCTCAGCCTCCCAAGTAGCTGAGATTACAGGTGCACGTCCCCCTGCCCAGGAGAAGCCCTTTTAGTGGAGACAGGGCTTCAGCATGTTGGCCAGGCTGGTCTTGAACCCCTGACCTCAAGTGATCGTCCGCCTCGGCCTCCCAGAGTGCTGGGGTTACAGGTGTAAACCACCACACCTGGCCCATCAGTCTTTTTACTACAATACTCTCCAGGATATTTTCACAGGTGAAAAAGGCACTTAATACTCCTATTCTCTGCAGCATTTTTTAGCCCTCCTCAGAGAGTCTGATCCATCTGTTCTAATGCTCTGCCTGATGCTGAGAGAATGAGGAAATGTCATCTATTGAATGCCTATTAAAATGTATTAGGTACCTACCTATAAAGCACTCCATTTACC
>NW_016861448.1:0-711 GCF_001698545.2 Rhinopithecus bieti | reverse complement strand
ATTTCTGTAAGTATAATATACACTCCAGGTTTCAAAGACTTAGTACACAAAAGAATGTAAAACACGTCATTAGTAACTTTTAAGTCTTGTCTACATGTTAAAATAATCGTATTTTTGATATATTTAGTGAAATAAAATGTTATTGAAATTCATTTCACCTGTTTCATTTCAATTTTCTAGTGTGGCTACTAGAAAATTTTAAATTCTGTTGCTTGCATTGTATTTCTACTGAACAGTGGCACATCTCACACCTAGATGAATCAAATGTAGTCACTGATCTCAGAGAGCAGAAGGTCTAGGTCCTGTAGACAAAGCAAGCCTAAAAATCATCAGATGATTTCAGCACACTGTAATCTCAGTGACTTTCTTGCTTGTGGATGTCCACTAGGTGTGTTTGGATTAGGCTTGGGGCATAACTACCTTCCTAGAGAATATTTGGAAATATGTGGGGGCATCTGGCGTTATTGGGATGACTGGGTAAGTATTTAGTGTGCAGGATCCAAGCATGACAAATATCCTACAATGAGTGTGATGGCCCCGTTGGAGGAAGACTTGTCCTGCCCAAAACATCAGTAGTGCATCTGCTGAGAAACCCAAAAGTAGAGGAAAAGTAACACTCCCCTTTCTTTCCTCTGGTTGAGGACTCCGAGGTCTGTTCTCCATCCCACATTGGGGCAATATTTTTATTTCTTTTTATTTATTATTTTATTA
>NW_016861447.1:6151-7120 GCF_001698545.2 Rhinopithecus bieti | reverse complement strand
ATCATTGGATTATCCAAAATAAATTTAAAAACAGAATTTACATGGGGCAGCAATTAGTTTACAATTGGTCCAGAAAATTAAAATGAAGAGAAAATAAATTCATCCCCTTCTGTAGCTTGGTTTTGTTACCCACCACGATCTGCCTTGCCAAAGACTTTCAGCTTGTGGCAATACCCCAGAGGACTCTCAAGAGAGTTTATTGACTTAGAAGAGGCTTAAAATACTTAATTAAGTAAGCCTACTGCACCATGGCATGCCTGTGCATTCTTTAACATTTTTCCCATCAAAAGGTGGGGTCTATATTCCCTTTCTTAAATCCAGGTCAACACAGTGACTCTCTTGTTACCAACAGAACGTCACTGAAGTGATGCTGTTGAACGTCTGTGTTTAGGTCAGAAAATGCCATGCATCTTCTGCCTGGTTTTCTTGTCATACACTCTCTGTGGGAAAACAGTCACCATGTACAAAATCCAACTACTTGGGATATCCGTTAAAGAAAGACTATATGCAGGCAGTACTGTTGAAAGCCTTAGCAGAGCATCTAGCATTGTGAACATGGCTAATGTGTGACTGTACTCTCATAAGAGAATATCAATTATTAAAATGCAACAAAAATGGACCCTAAATCTGCACATCAATGTAGCTGATGAGAAAAATTCCATTTGCTATTGAGTACTTTCAAAAAAATATACCAGTATTACTAATATCTATGAATGCGTTATTATATTTTCTGAGCCAAAGTTAAATAAAGTTAGTCTATGTAAGCTGTACTGTTGATATTTCTAGATTACTTGAAATTTCTAAGTAATTCACTAAATATAAGAGGATCATCAGAGTTCAAGGCAGAAGTGAAATTTTATTTTATATTTTGAATTCATTTGATATATATGATTCTATATCATAAAATTCCTGTCAAATGCATTGATTCTCAAGGAAAATCTTTGTTGAAAGCTAAAAAGTAGGTCTATT
>NW_016861447.1:0-1836 GCF_001698545.2 Rhinopithecus bieti | reverse complement strand
AAGGAAAAATATCAGTTTTATTTTACTTTTTTCCCCAATCTTTTCTACCCAGGCAGGCAATCTCAAGGCAGCAAAAGATGTGGCAATGATAAAATTAGGGGCACAGAATAGGCCCTAAATTCCACAGGAAGGGAAACTTTATCTCTGACTAGGGGAAATGTAATACAAAATCGTGAAGAGACTCTTCGTGGCTTTTCCTGTCTCTGTCATCTCATTCCTTGGCAACAGAGATAGCTAAAACCATTAGAAGTACATAACCAAGCTCCAGCTTTTAGTGAGACATCCACAGAAGAGGGACATTGGGATCTGGCATGTATTAAGGAGAAAAGCACAAGGAAAATCGCAACAAAACTATAGCATGAAACTGAGTGTGAACTCAAGCACTCACTAACAAACTGCTCATGTGTCAATCTGATAATAAATATCATATCAAAAGCTTTTCAAATTGAACTAGGGGAATAGACCACCAGCCACGCTGTAGACTGTCCACCAGTTGTCACATAAAATGAAAGAACACTGCAAACACATTAAAACAAACTGAAATTAGAATGATCAGTACACAGAAGACAGGTTAGAAATTTCAGTCTTTTTTTTTTTCACTGCAAGCTCCGCCTCCTGAGTTCACACCATTCTCCTGCCTCAGCCTCCCGAATAGCTGGGACTACAAGCGCCCGCTACCAGGCCCGGCTAATTTTTTGTATTTTGCTAGAGATGGGGTTTCACCATGTTAGCCAGGATGGTCTCGATCTCCCGACCTCGTGATCCACCTGCCTGGGCCTCCCCAAATGCTGGGATTACAGGCTTGAGCCACCGTGCCTGTCCCCTAGTCTGTTCTTAAAATGAGATGATTGTCTGCTGAAACAGAAAAGACAACAACAAACATTTTCTTTAGAAATAAAACAAAATACAACATAGTATTCAAAATTCTGAGGATAAAATTCAAAATCCTTTGACATACAAAGAAATAGAAAATTTCGAAAACTTTCAAGGGAAAAGATAACTAAAAGAAGCCAGTACTGAGATGAAACTGATCTCACCAAAGGCTTTAAAGTAACTACTCTAACTGTATTATAAGAAGTTAGATAACTCACTCTTGAAATGAATGTAAAGGCAGCACATATCAATATGCAAATAGAAATAAAACAAAATAACTGAAGTACAAATTCACTTGAGGGCCGGGCGCGGTGGCTCACGCCTGTAATCCCAGCACTTTGGGAGGCCAAGGCAGGTGGATCACTAGGTCAGGAGATCGGGACCATCCTGGTTAACATGGCCAAACCCTGTCTCTACTAAAAATACAAAAAATTAGCCTGGTGTGGTGGTGGGTGCCTGTAGTCCCAGCTACTCAGGAGCATTTGAGGCCAGCAGTTTGAGATCAGTCTGGCCAACATGGTAAAACCCCATCTCTACTAATAATACAAAAATTAGCTGGGCGTGGTGTCTGGCACCTGCAATCCCAGCTACTTGGGAGACTAAGGCAGGAGAATTGCTTGAACCCTGGAAGCAGAAGTTGCAGTTAGCCAAGATTGTGCCATTGCACTCCAGCCTGGGTGACAAGAACTGAACTCCGTCTCAAAAAAAAAGTAGCCCTAAATAATCAATAAAAAATCAATAAGGGTATATATAAACTGAAAAGATTAGCAAAGACTTGTGCACTGAAAACAAGAAAATATCACTGAAATAAATTAAAGAAGGCACAAATAAATGAAAACACATTCTGTTATCATAGATTGGAAGATTTAATTTTCTTATGATGAAAATGTCACACAAAGGCATCTACAGATTCAATGTAACCCTTATCAAAATCCCAATAATGTTCTTGCAAGAATAGAAAAC
>NW_016861446.1:0-1341 GCF_001698545.2 Rhinopithecus bieti | reverse complement strand
GTATAGAGAAAATCATAGAGGCACAGAATGTAGAACTGAAAAGAAACAGATTTGCTAGTTCAAAATTCCTATTCTACTGACTTTGAATTATTAGCCCAGTGTTCCTCATTTGGTATAATATGCATATGTGCCTGGGTGACAGAGTGAGTGAGACTCTGTCTCCAAAAAACCAAAATTAATTTAGATGCTTTAACAAAATGCACATAAGCTCATTATGTCCAAACCTTTTATAGATTACATTTTTTTAAATCTTTAAAACAACAAAATTTAGTTGTTTAGTTAGTGAAATAAAGGCCACTAGAATCAAACTTCATATTTGCATATGAAAGTTTTAGGAGGAGGAGAAAATCTTGTTAAGGTAAGTCAATAAATGACTGCAAAAAAATCTGGGGCAAAATTAGGGTCTTTCATAAGTCACTGGAATCACTGTTCAACCAAACGGTATGTAAAGAAAGTGGCTATAAAGTATGCAAGAGGCAAAACAACTGAAAGACAACAAAATATACATAAACAAAAGATGTTAACTAAATTCTCCACATTCAGAGATCTAAGTACTAGATTTCAAACATCCTTAAATTCAGTAGTCCTATAATCCCATAATTATTTTCTTTTCTAAAACTCTTTGCATTTTATTATTAAATTTTAAATGCTGTTTGTAAAACAAAATTTTAAAACTAAAAGTACCATCTTCAACCTTAAAATATAAACTATTAGCCAGATGTGGTGGCTCACTTCTGTAATCCCAGCACTTTGAGAGGCCGAGGTAGGAGGATTGCTTGAGCCCAGGTGTTCTAGACCAGCCTGGGAAAAAAAGTGAGATTCCATCTCTACAAAAAATAGAAATAATTAGCCAGGTGTGATGGCATGTGCCTGAGGTCCTAGCTACTCAGGAGGCTGAGCGGGGAGGATTGCTTGAGCCCAGGAATTCGAGGTTGTAGTAAGCTATGATCGTACTACTGCACTCCAGCCTGGGCAACAGTAAGAACTTGTCTCAAAAAAAAAAAAAAGATTTATTAAAGTTACTAATCAATTTAGAATAATTAAACATTATAGGGCTTTATAACGATTACAGTCAATGTCACGAAAAATACTTTTCCTCACAGCAAGTATTAAATTTGTTATCTTAACATTTCTATATGATAGGTATTTTCGTACTTGCATTTCTGCATGAGTACATATTTTATAGTAAAACATAGCACACTCTTACCCCAGCTTTGAAAATCCCAGTGAAGTTCTAGATAAAAGTCACCTAGCTGAAAAATGAAATATGAATAATTACTAAATGCACCTTAGTTAACAGCTCTTATGCTTTAAAAAATCTTTTATCATCAAAGGTCTCTA
>NW_016861445.1:0-255 GCF_001698545.2 Rhinopithecus bieti | reverse complement strand
CGTGGTGGCAGGCGCCTGTAGTCCCAGCTACTCAGGAGGCTGAAGCTGGTGTGAACCCAGGAGGTGGAGGTTGCAGTGAGCCGAGATCGTGCCACTGCACTCCAGCCTGGGCGACAGAGCGAGACTCCGTCTCAAAACAAAAACAAAAACAAAAAAAAATTCCATTGGAAGCCTTATGTTTTAAAATGTACTCAGAATTTTTTTTTTCCTCACTCCTTACACGAAAATTAATTCAAGATGGATTAGAGAATTAAA
>NW_016861444.1:0-255 GCF_001698545.2 Rhinopithecus bieti | reverse complement strand
GAGATGGAGTCTCTGTCGCCCAGGCTGGAGTGCAGTCGTGCGATCTCGGCTCTGCAAGCTCCGCCTCCCGGGTTCACACCATTCTCCAGCCTTAGCCTCCTGAGTAGCTGGGACTACAGGTGTCCGCCACTACGTCTGGCTGATTTTTTGTATTTTTAGTAGAGATGGGATTTCACCGTGTTAGCTAGGATGGTCTCAATCTCCTGACCTGGTGACCCCCCCGCCTCGGCCTCCCAAAGTGCTGGGATTACAGGC
>NW_016861443.1:6022-7350 GCF_001698545.2 Rhinopithecus bieti | reverse complement strand
AAAAATATTAACAATGCATCTTTTCTGAAATGTTGCTCCAATGTATATTTATGTTTATATGATTTTCAGTTTAGTTGTTAGTTATGCATCTTATAGCTTAAAACATGTAAAGATTGTGAAATGGAAGTAAAAAAGTAATGTATGTCATTAGGCATGTAAAAATTATTCAGAGAATTATAACTAGCTATTAAACATATGGATCAAAGAAAGAAGAAGAAGAAAGAAGTTTTAGGTGTAACTTATAAAATTGAGGGTGGATATAAGATAGTATTTTATTTATGTGTTTATTTTAATTTTGTGGATACATAGTAGGTATATGTATTTATGGAATACATGAGATATGATACAGACATACAGTGCATAATAATTACACCAGAGAAAATGGGATATTCATCAACTCAAGCATTTATCCTTTGTATTACAAAAAATATAATTATACTCTTAGTTATTTTAAAATGTACAATTAATTTTTTACTATATTCACCCTGTTATGCTACCAGACACTAGGACTTATTTATTATTTCTAACTAATTTTGTATCCGTTAATCATTCCCACTTACCCTCCACACTCCCACTACCCTTCATAGCTTCTAGCAGTCATCTTTCTACTCTCTATCTCCATGAGTCCAATTGTTTTGAGTTTTAGATCTCACAAAGAAGTGAAAACATGTAATATTTGTCTTTCTGTGCCTGGCTTATTTCACTTAGCATAATGACCTCCAGTTCCATCCATGCTATTGCAAATGACAGGATCTCATTTTTTTGTAATGGCTGAATAGCACTTCATTGTGTATACATAACACATTTTCTTGATGCATTCATCTGTTGATAGATATAGGTTGCTTCCAAATCTTGGCTATTGTGAATAGAGCTGGAATAAACATGAGAGTCCAGATATCTCCTCAACATACTGATTTCCTTTCTTTTGAGTACATACCTAGGGGTGGGATTGCTAGATTTTATGGCAGCTCTATTTTTAGTTTTCTGCTTAACCTCCACACCGTTCTCCACAGTGATTATACTGTCATTCCCACCAACAGATAAAGGTGATTAAAGACAGAAATAAAAATAGATTTTACAGCGTTTTGAATAAAACAGAATATATTTTTTCTTTTTTTTTTTACTTTTATTTAGTACATTTTTAAGTTACAGAAAAAATGTAAGAAGTGTACATCTTTCACCTAGTTTCACCATTTTGCTTGATTTCTTTCTTTCTCGTTTGTATATTTGTGCATGCATGTATTTGTGACTCAGTGTGGGCTTAAATACATAAATATATATAAGTATATACAATTAATATATTATGTATGAAAGTATATATAATTAAT
>NW_016861443.1:0-1954 GCF_001698545.2 Rhinopithecus bieti | reverse complement strand
AAAAAAAAAAAAAAAAAAAAAGGAATAAAATAAAGAAAGACAAAAATACAAAATTGAACTTGTAAGGGAAAATGTATGTTAAACTAAAAGGAATTTTGCAAAGATGCTGATCTTTAAAATTTATATATATATATATTAGAAAGGGCATCCACTTAAAATGAAAATATTTGTTAGAGGATTAAGTCATAAAATTATTTTTAAGAAAAATCCACGTGCCCACTTTTAAACAATAACAACAACAGAAAAGCTGGTTCAGTAGCAAAAATATTTGGTAAGTTAATCATAAAAGATAAACAATTGTTTCAGATCATTTTCCACAAAGGAAAAGGAAGAAAAGATAAATAAGTAATATAATGAGGAAAATCTCTTGGGTTCCGTAGGATTACACAATCATAAATATTAGTTAATAATTTTTAAAGAGAGCAGTATATAAGAGAATCAAGGAGAAATAAAATAAGAAAAGTAAAATATAGAATATTTGGATTCACAAAATGATAATACGAGCTTTAACCACAGCAAAACACAACTTCATGAAACATTATTTCCATTGTGAATGATGAATGATGCAATGATTATGTCTAAGGAAAGCATTATTGTCTGATTCATACTGCAAGTAAAACAAACGCTAATTTACTATGCATTATTGCTATTGTTGTCAGTGGGCCAGTTCAAGTTCTTGATTTAACTGCACAGAATAATTTGAGAGCAAATTTAAAGTAAGAGCAGGTAGAGAAGCCTATTGTAAACTGAAAGAATACTCTGAGAGTATGCTGGCTGCCAAAGGGAGACAGCAGCTATTGCCTTAAGAGGAATTCCTTGTATGGGACTTGTACATACATACCTACATGTTTATTTATTCATCTATTTATGCTTATTTGTATTTGTTCTTTTCACTTTTATTTTAGGTTCAGGGGTACATTTGCAGGTTATATAGGTGAACACATGTCATGGGGTTTGGTGTATTAATTATTTTATCACCGAGATACTAAGCCTAGTACCTGATAGATATTTTTTTCTGATGCTCTCCCTCCTCCCACACTCCACCCTCAAGTAGGCTCTGGTGTCAGTTGTTAGCCTCTTGGTTTCTATGTGTTCTCATCATTTAGCTCCTATATATGAGACAACATGTGGTATTTTGTTTTCCATTTCTGCATTAGTTTGCTAAGAATAATGGTCTCCAGTTTCACCCATGTTACTGAAAAGAAAATTATATCATTCTTTGTATGGCTGCATAGTATTCTTTGGCCTATAGGTAACACATTTTTTCTGTCCGGTCTACCGTTGATGTGCATTTAGGTTGATTAAATGTCATTGATATTGGGAATAGTGCTTCAATGAACACACACGTGCATATGTCTTTATTTTAGAACAATTTATTATATTCCTTTGGGTATATAGCCAGTAATGGGTTTGATGGGTAAAATGATAGGTCTGTTTTAGGTCTTTGAGGAATCACCACACTCTTTTCCACAATAATTAAACTAATCTACACTCCCAACAGCAGGGTAAAAGTGATCCCTTTTCTCTGCAACCTTGCCGGCATCTGTTGCATTTTGTCTTTTAATGATTAGCCATTCTGACTGGGTGAGATGGTATCTCATTGTGGTTTTGATTTGTATTTCTCTTATGATCAGTGATACTGAGCTTTTGTTCATATGCTCCTTGGCCACATGTATGTCTTCTTTTGAAAAGTGTCTATTTATGTCCTTTGCCCACTTTTAATGTTTTGTTTTGTTTTGTTTTTTGTTTTTTTGCTTGTAAATTTAAGTTCCTTCTAGATACTGGATATTAGACTTTTGTCAGATGAGAGTTTGCAACATTTTCTCCCATTCTGTAGGTTGTCTGTTAACTCTGTTGATAGTTTCGTTTGCTGTGCAGAAGCTCATTAGTTTAATTAGATCATATGTTGGGGTCCGCGTGTTTCCTAAACAAAGGAATGAACACACAAGACAAC
>NW_016861442.1:0-1348 GCF_001698545.2 Rhinopithecus bieti | reverse complement strand
TATATAATAATTTAATAATATGTTTTGTCCTCACAGTAGTAAACTCTTTCTTATAGTAAGAATGTTTACAGTTTGTATCCTACTAAAAGTGAATTTCTAAGAAATAAAATAAATTTACATAAAAAATGTACAAATTTGTATAGATTTTTTAATAAAATTATAGATTAAAGGAAGTGTAAAATTCAAACTTCAAAATTCTACTGGTCAATATTTATCTTGTTACTGATATAAATAATTGATATCATGAGAACAAAATTTCACCTAGAACTATACATATATATTTACAGTAGGAGGGATTATTTAATATTACAATAGGGTTTCAATCACCATGTGCGATTATTCGGAATACGGTGTAATTCTGGAGTATCACTGGAACCATGAATTAAAATAAAAGTAAAGAAAGAAAAGATTGCTCAATGCTGCTTGGTGATGATACTTGGTTATGCAGGAATCTGTGGTATTCATGCTGTGAAGAAGAATTTGACAAGTTAATTAATTTGTCTTTTCTCTTACCTAAATGCTTGTGCTGCTCAGATTGTCTCCACACTCTGTCACAGTGCATTCTGTAGTGTAGGCAGCAGCACAATGTACAATTTTTTTTTTTTTTTTTTTAAATATTCAGACATCCTTTATTTCAAGGACAGGGGCAAGGATGCAGTAAAGCATTACCCCGCTTCCAGAAAGGCATTTCTCACAGTGGCAGGCATTTAGGGTTGTGGTCCCACCATACCAACACTAACCATTGATTCCCAAGTGACAGAAGTACCCAAGTATACTTTATAAAATTATTTGTGTGTGTGTGTGTGTATGTGTGTGTGTGTCTGGACATCTGTGTGTACTTATAAACGGTGGGTCCTCTAATGTACTAGCCATGATCAGAGGCCTCTTATGCCCTGGTCTAAAGGAGATATTCATTGAGTTATATGTAAAGTGCATTAAAATCACATAAATGATATAATATTCTGGTTTGGGGAAAAGAGAGAAAGATACACAATTATTTCTTAGAAGTAATGTAACTTCAGATGAGTTTGGAGCATGGGAGTGAAGTATTGTTATCGAACCAAACTGGAGTCTGTTCCTCTGGCATAGCAATGCCAGACACTGACATCAGAATTGCAGTCAGAGAAAGTTTTTGCAGGGCACAAAGCAAGGAAAATCGGGAAGCTAATGCTTAGGACCTGAACTCCCCAGTGGCTTGCAGTCAAGGGTTTTTAAAGACGGGAAGGCAAAGGTTACAGGCAAAGTCATAAATCAATACTTGTAGCCTATCCATTGCTTTGACCTAACCAGGTGAGATATCTTGCCGGGGGTGGTGGCTCAAGCCTGTAATCCCAGCACTTTGGGAGGC
>NW_016861441.1:0-1344 GCF_001698545.2 Rhinopithecus bieti | reverse complement strand
TGCCTTCTTAAAATTTTCTATTTTATTTTATTTTTAAAAATTTATTATAATTTAAGTTCTAGAATACATGTGTAGAATGTGCAGGTTTATTACATAGGTATACATGTGCCATGGTGGTTTGCTGCACCCATCATCTAGGTTTTAAGCCCTGCCAGCATTAGATATTTGTCCTAATGTTCTCCCTCCCCTTGCCTCCCAACCCACGACAGGCTCTGGTGTGTGATGTTCCCTTCCCTGTGTTCATGTGTTCTCATTGTTCAGCTCCCACTTATGAGTGAGAACATGTGGTGTTTGATTTTCTGTTCCCGTGTTAGTTTGCTGAGAATGATGGTTTCCAGCTTCATCCATGTCCTTGCAAAGGACATGAGCTCATTCTTTTTTATGGCTGCATAGTATTCTATGGTGTATATGTGCCACATTTTCTTTATCCAGTCTATCAATGGTGGACATATGGGTTGGTTCTAAGTCTTTGTTATTGTGAACAGTGCTGCAATAAACATATGTGTGCATGTGTCTTTATAGTAGAATGATTTATAATTCTCTGTGTATATGCCCGGTAATGGGATTGCTGGGTCAAATGGTATTTCTAGTTCTAGAGCCTTGAGGAATCACCACACTATCTTCTACAGTGTGGAAGATCAAACTGGTTGAACTAATTTATATTCCCATCAACGATGTAAAAGCGTTTCTATTTCTCCATATCCTCACCAGCATCTGTTCTTTCCTGACATTTTAATGATCACAATTCTAACTGGAGTGAGATGGTATCTCACAGTGGTTTTCATTTGCATTTCTCTAATGACCAGTGATGGTGAGCTTTTTTTCATATGTTTGTTGGCCACATAAATGTCTTCTTTTGAGAAGTGTCTGCTCATATTCCTTGCCCACATTTTGATGGGGTTATTTGTTTTTTTCTTGTAAAAGTGTTTAAGTTTTTTGTAGATTCTGGATATTAGCTCTTTGTCAGATGGATAGATTGCAAAATTTTCCCCATTTTATAGGTTGCCTTCACTCTGCTGATAGTTTATTTTGCTGGTCAGAAACTCTTTAGTTTAATTAAATCCCATTTGTCAATTTTGGCTTTTGTTACAATTGTTTTGGTGTTTTAGTCATGAAGTGTTTGCCCATGTCTGTGTCCTGAATGGTATTGCCTAGGCTTTCTTCTAGAGTTTTATGGTTTTAGGTTTTATGTTTAAGTCTTTAATCCATCCTGAGTTAATTTTGTATAAGTTGTAAGGAAGGGGTCCCGTTTCAGTTTTCTGTATATGGCTAGTTTTCCAAGCACCATTTAATAAATAGGGAATCCTTTCCCCATTGCTTGTTTTGTTGAAGATCAGAAAGTTG
>NW_016861440.1:0-392 GCF_001698545.2 Rhinopithecus bieti | reverse complement strand
TTACCTCACTCACTCACTCACCTCACTCACCTCACTCACCTCACCTCACTCACCTCACTCACCTCACTCACCTCACTCACTCACCTCACTCACCTCACTCACTCACCTCACTCACCTCACTCACTCACCTCACTCACCTCACTCACTCACCTCACTCACCTCACTCACTCACCTCACTCACCTCACTCACTCACCTCACTCACCTCACTCACCTCACTCACTCACCTCACTCACCTCACTCACCTCACTCACTCACCTCACTCACCTCACTCACCTCACTCACCTCACTCACTCACCTCACTCACCTCACTCACCTCACTCACCTCACTCACTCACCTCACTCACCTCACTCACCTCACTCACCTCACTCACCTCACTCACTCACCTCACTC
>NW_016861439.1:0-255 GCF_001698545.2 Rhinopithecus bieti | reverse complement strand
AATCCCAGCACTTTGGGAGGCCGAGACGGGCGGATCACGAGGTCAGGAGATCGAGACCGTCCTGGCTAACACGGTGAAACCCCGTCTCTACTAAAAAATACAAAAACTAGCCGGGCGAGGTGGCGGGCGCCTGTAGTCCCAGCTACTCGGGAGGCTGAGGCAGGAGAATGGCTTGAACCCCAGAGCCGGAGGTTGCAGTGAGCTGAAATTGTGCCAGTGCACTCCAGCCTGGGTGACAGAGCAAGACTCCGACTC
>NW_016861438.1:0-255 GCF_001698545.2 Rhinopithecus bieti | reverse complement strand
GAGACAGAGTCTCGCTCCATCGCCCAGGCTGTAGTACAGTGGCACGATCTCACTCACTGCAAGCTCCGCCTCCCGGGTTCACACCATTCTCCTGCCTCAGCCTCCTGAGTAGCTGGGATTACAGGCGCCCGCCACCTCGCCCCGCTAATTTTTTGTATTTTTTTTTTTTAGTAGAAACGGGGTTTCACCGTGTTGGCCAGGATGGTCTCCATCTCCTGACCTCGTGATCCGCCCGTCTCGGCCTCCCAAAGTGCT
>NW_016861437.1:0-514 GCF_001698545.2 Rhinopithecus bieti | reverse complement strand
TAGTCCCTGGCCCCTCCCACTAGTCCCTGGCCCCTCCCTCTTGTCCCTGGCTTGGGGAAGGAGGTGCCGCCCCCGTGCTCAGGCCCCAGGCAGGGCCTGGCCTTCTCGCAACAGGAAATGCCTAGGGCTTGGGCAATCTCCATACGCTGCAGCGCCACCGAGCCCGTCGCTTAATCCCCTGACCGGCGCTGGCCTGCCAAGCTCAGACAACAGCACCAGGCAGCACAAAGGCCCAGGGGCTGACGGACGGACGGGAGAGTCAGAGTTTCCCCTGCAGTTCGCATGGGTCTGTTTACACATTCTGGAGACAGAGGGTTTTGCAATTCCCAGGAAGAGAAGGGAATCTTTGATGTGTCTTTTCATTTGGCCAAAAATGGATGGAGTAGAATCCCAGCCCCTCAGCAAGGCCACTAAGAAAGTCGGCAGCACCGGAGGGTGGATTTTTACATCTCATTATATCATAAAGGCTCTTGAGAACTTCCTCCTACACTGCCCTTCAAGGATGGTAGCGGGG
>NW_016861436.1:0-1270 GCF_001698545.2 Rhinopithecus bieti | reverse complement strand
AAAAAAAAAAAAAAAAAAAAAACACGAAATGTCTTGGAATACATAATGAAGAGGGATATTGTCAAGCCCTCTCTGTTACTTTGCCCAGCACAGTTAGAATTGAAGGTTATTAATCGATTCAAAGTAAATAATAAAATTAACCTGCCCTTCTTCTCAATAAATGTAAAATAATAAACCAGAAGTGGTGGCACTCACCTGTAGTCCCAACTACATGGGAGGCTGAGTCAGGAGGATCACTTGAGCCCAGGAGTTCAAGGCTGCAGTGCACTGGAAGGGCATCTGTGAACAGTCACTGCACTCCAGGCAGGGCAACAGAGCAAGACCCGGTCTGTAAAAGAATAAAATAAATGTAAAATAATTTATGATGATGGTGATTCCTAAATGATTATCACTTTGTCTCAGGTATAAGGACTTGTCACTAAAGCACACAAAGGTAAAATAAACTGAAAGAAAAATCTATATAGACTTTTTTTAGAAGTGGTTTCTTTGTGAGAATTTTATCGGTCAGATGAAACGAAAAAAATTATCAGCTTGTCTTCCTACTGTTTATAAGCATGTGTTGTATGCGTTTAATAAAGTTGATAATTATTCAAAAAAAAAAAAAAACCAAACTGCTTAAAGACACCAGAGAGCTACAAAATCGTGAAGAATAACCAGCCAGGACCCAAAGGAAGGAGGAGTCCGTGTGAAGGGAGTCTGTCCCTTGAGCTCCCCTGGGCGCTGCAGCGTGTGTCAATTCTACCATGGCTGGCTGAGAGGCTGGGTGGACTTTCAAGAGCCTCGCGGGGCTAAAGGGGCCGGGACCGAATCTGAGGCTGAGAGTGGGGTTGGGATTTATCTTGAACTGGGATTCCAAAAGAAAGCTCCCTACAAGTAAGTGTGACCCAGAAGCAGACAGGCCCTTGCAGAGACCACAACTCCACTTCAGGTATTCTAAAGTCCCGAAATTAGATTTCAGTAAACCTAAATTGTTGGTGCCCCAGAAGCCTAACAGAGGCAAACATAAATCTTCTTAGGAGGAAAATATCATCATCTGAAGCCTAAAATTAATTCTGCAAGCAATTTTTCAAATACAATATCCAAAACACAGTAACTTCCTGATTCCAGATTCAATTCTTGTCAATGCTGTCACCCAAGCTTTTATTTCTTGATGACTTTTAGAGCCGGACAAACCTGAATTCAAGTACTAGCTGTTTGATATTACACATCTACACATCTGCTTTCTCTCTGTAAAACACATATAGTAAAATTTAGTAAAAAAAAAAAAAAT
>NW_016861435.1:0-1347 GCF_001698545.2 Rhinopithecus bieti | reverse complement strand
AAAATAGGGAAATAAACTGAAGACAGAGCTGAATTCAGTTATTTTAAAATACAAAATCAGCCTCACTAGAGAGGCTAATATTATTTAATGTCATAATTGTTTGGTGGTAAATCAAGCTAATCTGGTGCTAAGTGATATTTATTTCTCTACGGCATCAATATGGAGCATGGTTAGACTTCAAACAGAGATTGACTAAATTGGGTAAAGTATTCTGGTAGAGGATCTGGGTTCAGAAATAAAATAAAGCCAGACAAAGTACATAATCATAGCTATCATTCAAAAGTTAGAAAGCAGTTCCTATCAAAAGAGAGAGTCCTTTATTTAGGTTCTACAAAAAAACTCAAGTAAGTATCTGGAGAAGCTAAACTAATCAAATCTGAAAGCTAACATTTTTGATCTCGATCTCTGAATTGAGGTCGACATAGCCTTTAAATGGGCCTTTCAGTCTAGCAGATGTGCTATTTTTAAGGCAATTTTTTCACTTTTTTATACCTATAAAGAAGGAATAATAGTATTTTCTGTATATTGAAACTGTTGTATTATATAAAATAATGCATCTGAAAACCACCTATATCTTATTTCCTAACCTACTAATAATTTACTTGGAAATATTGGGTGTTAAAAAGTTCAATCCTCATGTATCCAAAATGAGATTCACAAATATTAAAGATGTATAGTTATGTCTACCATATTTTGTGGGCTTGGGTTAGATTGAACCTCAGGCTGAAATAAAGAGGACTCCAGCTGAAATAAAGAAAAGCATTTCACAGACCACACCTAATCCCTTAGTACAAAATAAACAACTTTTCTGGAATAACTGTCCACAATAGTTAGTCTCTATTGACTTCATAATTATCAGAAAATATTGAGGGGTCCCACATACCACCAGAATACTCACATGATTCCAACAATAATTTTAGTGGGAGAGAAAGACGGTAAATGATTCTTTTGGAGTGAGTTTTGCATATTTATGATGTTGGAGCTAGGGAGTATAATCTTTCTATTGAGTTTCTGCTACTGATTCTTAAGATATCCACTGTACTTCATTTCTTTACAAAGTTGAGAAACAGTCTTGCCAGAAGGGACCCTCCCTTACATTTATCTCCTGCCTTCTATCCATCATTTGTTTTCATTTTTTACTCAAAATGTACTGATTGTACATGCCATAGCCTTAAGACATAAATCCCTGCATACAAGGACAAGGATTTAGTTCTGGTGCAAAAACTCAACTCTGTTAATTGTACATTGAGTAATTCGTGCTCTGGAAAAAGTTTAAATATATCTATAAGTAATATTAAATATACTAAAATTATATGTGAAGTGTGTGGAGATATATATATATATATA
>NW_016861434.1:0-1342 GCF_001698545.2 Rhinopithecus bieti | reverse complement strand
TACACTGTCCCTGAACAGTGTCTCATAGTAGTGCTGTTTACAGAGTGACTTCACAGTCAGTGTTCTGATGGGGTAGTTAATACACTGTCCTTGAACGGTATCTCCCAGTAGTGCTGTTTACAGAGTGACTTCACAGTCAGTGTCCTGGTGGGGTCGTTAATACACTGTCCCTGAATGAACAGTAGCTCCCTGCAGAGCTGGAAACTATGGTATGTAGATGTAGCACTGCGTCTCCTATTTATCCACACTAGAGAAGCAGTAAGCAGAGGAGGGAGAGGATCGGACAGGTATAGAAATCTGACATTTTGTGGGACGCAGTGTCTCGTGCCTGTAAGCTCAGCACTTTGGGAGGCTGAGGCAGGTGGATCACTTGAGGTTGGGAGCTCAAGACCAGCCTGGCCAACATGGTAAAACCCTGTCTCTACAAAAAATACAAAATTAGCCAGGTGTGGTGATGCACACCTATAATCCCAGCCACTTTGGAAGCCATGGCAGGACAATTCTTGAATCTAGGAGGCGGAGGTTGCAGTGAGCCAAGACTGCGCCACTGCACTCCAGCATGGGCAACAGAGCACGGATCCATCTCAAAAAATAAAATAAAAGAAAAGAAAGAAAGAAAAGAAAAAAGAAATCTGACATTTTTTTTCCTCCTTCTATATCTAAGGGTTATTCTTGTTTATTTGTTATTTTGTTTTGTTTTAGGCTTTTGACTACCTGAAGCTGCTTTTAAAATTTTTTATTTTATTTATTTGTTTGTTTGTTTGTCTGTCTCAGGCTGATGAGAGGAAAGCGGGTGAGGGAAGTGGCACAGGACCTCTAGCAGCAGCCCCTCCCCTGCAACTGATTATGTACCCGCCATAATCAGTCTCTTTTCTATCCCAGGCTTTTTTTTTTTTTCTCTTAGATCTTTTTAGAATGGCTTGTATCTCTAAGTGGTTAAAATCCTTCTCTCTCCCACTTTTCCCTGCCTTTTATGTCTCCTGTCTTTCCCCAGGCATTTTTTTCCTTTGGGTGTTTACCTGATAAGTTCCTGGTAGTCCTGGGTGACCTCTGCTGTGATCTGCAGCCTCCCTCTCTAGGGTGTCCCAATCAACCTCAGAGGGTCTGGGGTCCACATTCAACAATGATGTCACATCCTGATTTTGTGATAATTTACTCTTAAGAAGGAGGCTGTTAGCATGTTGATAGGTAGCAGCACTCATCCAGACACATTGGTCAGGAGATTTACAATCTTGTATGAGCTGAGGAACGTCCTCAGGTGTCTTAAGGGGAGTGGAACAAAATGCTCCTTCTTTCCTTTTTCCATTAAATATTTAGCCACTGGTCTCCATGGATGGGATTT
>NW_016861433.1:0-2994 GCF_001698545.2 Rhinopithecus bieti | reverse complement strand
TTCAAAGTGACCTTGGAGGAAAATAATAAATTGATGTTTTGCTGCATTCTTTGTTATTCTCTGCCAACCTTTGCCAAGTACCCATGGAGGCGATAGTGACAGGGCTTCTGGGTGGGAGAAGCAGTTGTCTCCTGGCCCAGCGGATTACATAGCAAGCAGATTAGTTTAACTGCATGTGTTTATTATAGGTCAATAAAAATAGAAAAGATGCTTTCACTCACATTTAACAAGCAATTTGAGAAAAGGTTTATCTACATCAAAGAATGTATTTCTGGCCTGGCGAGGTGGCTCATGCCTGTAATCCCAGCACTTTGGGAGGCTGAGGTGGGTGAATCACTTGAGATCAGGAGTTCGAGACCAGCCTGGTCAACATGGTGAAACCTTGTCTCTACTAAAAACAAAAAAATTAGCTGGGCATGGTGGCACGTACCTTGTAGTCCCAGCTACTGGCTCAGAGGCTGAGGAATGAGAATCACTTGAACCTGGGAGGTGGAGTTGCAATGAGCCAAGATCACGCCACTGTACTCCAGCCTGGGTGACACAGCGAGACTCCGTTTTAAAAAAGTAATAATAAATAAAGGGTATATTCCAGCTGGGCACAGCGGCTCATGCCTGTAATCCCAGCACTTTGGGAGGCCAAGGTGGGCAGATCACGTGAGGTCAGGAGTTTGAGACCAGCCTGGCCGACATAATGAAACCTCATCTCCACTAAAAATACACATATTAGGCTGGGCGTGGTAGCTCACACCTGTAATCCCAGCACTTTGGGAGGCTGAGGCGGGAGGATCATGAGGTCAGGAGATCGAGACCATCCTGGCTAACACGGTGAAACCCTGTCTCTACTAAAAATACAAAAAATTAGCTGGGCGTGGTGGTGGGCGCCTATAGTCCTAGCTACTCGGGAGGCTGCGGCAGGAGAATGGCGTGAACCCGGGAGGTGGAGCTTGCAGTGAGCCGAGATCACGCCACTGCACTCCAGCTTGGGAGACAGAGCAAGATTCCGTCTCAAAAGAAACAAAAAACAAAAAATTAGCCGGGTGTGGTGGTGGGCGCCTGTAATCCCAGCTACTTGGGAAGCGGAGGCAGGAGAATCACTTGAACTCGGGAGGCGGAGGTTGCAGTAAGCTGAGATTGCGCCATTACACTCCAGCCTGGGTGACAAGAGCGAGACTGTCTCAAAAAAAAAAAAAAAAAAAATCTATTTCTGCTTGGGACTAAATCCATCTTCCCACCCTCAAGCAGTCTCTTGTCCACTGAGAGGTTAGCCCCCTTCAAAAGACTTTCTTGGCTCCTGGAGAGACCTTGGGGATTATGAAGTGTAATTTACAGTTGGTAGAGGTAACGCCCAGAGGGGTGCAGGACGTGCTGACTGTCACACAATGAATTCATGTCTGGTTGAGGACTGATATCATGGCAGTTGGGATCCCAGCAGGAGGGGAGATTGGTGGCTGTTTCCATAGTAGCCTCATATCACTGCCAAATCTCATCTGATCTGAGAGGAAAAGTTATCCATTCTGTGGCCTGATTGAGGTGAAGCCTCTATCTAGAACAGGTCACCTCCAGGCCTTGGCTGAAACCCTCGTCTTAGAATGCCAGAGCAGGCCTTGGCATTGTCTTGGGGTCAGAGCCAGGTCGGTAAGTGAACTGCTTATCCTAGGACACAGTAGTGTGTGTGTGTGTGTGTGTGTGTGTATGTATATGTATTTATTTTATTGCTGTTTTTGCCACTGCAGATGAGACTCAAAGCAATGAGCCCAGTAGCAACTGGAAAAACAGCTACTACATCTTGTAAATGAGCCTGTTAATTCCAGAGAAAATCAGTCTCTTCAGCCGCCAGCTGTTCAGGTCACTGCCCATTTCCCGCAGCTGAGTACCCAGAGGTGAGGAAGCCTCAGCCTCTTGGGGTCCCCACAACCCGCGTTTAGGATGCTTTCTTTTTTTTTTTTTTTTTTTGAGACGGAGTCTCCTTCTGTCACCCAGTCTGGAGTGCAGTGGCACGATCTCAGCTCACTGCAACTTCCACCTCCCCAGTTCAAGTGATTTTTCTGCCTCAGCCTCCCAAGTAGATGTTATTACAGGTGCATGCCACCACGCCCAGCTAATTTTTGTAGTTTTGGTAGAGATGGGGTTCCACCATGTTAGTCCAGGCTGGTCTCGAACTCCTGGGCTCAAGCGATCCTCCTGCCTTGGTGTCCCAAAGTGCTGGGATTATAGGCGTGAGCCACCGCGCCTCGCCCAGGGGTGAGTCTTATTAGTACCTGGTCGGATGGGAACTAGTGTTCCACTTTACAGATAATGCAGCTGAAGCTCAGAGAGGTAAACTAAGCTGGTCAAGGTCACAGAGCCTGGAAGCTGGGGAGCTGAACCTGGGTTTGTCTGACTCCAGCTTTTTCCATGCTGATGGCTTCTCTGCTGATGATGTCCTAGGACAGCTGTCCTGCTGTGTTCAGAGGACAGAGCATCCCTGAAGGGAGGGTGAGATGCTGTGGGTCAGTGTGGACTGCTGGGAGAGGATCTCTGCCCTAAAATCAGATGAGCTGCCCCTTGCAGTAAGGGCAGGATTGAGAGTGATGAGCCTTGGCTGGGTGCAGTGGTTCACACTTGTAATCCCAGCACGTTGGGAGGCTGAGGCAGGAGAATCACCTGAGGTCAGGCGTTCGAGACTAGCCTGGCCAACATGGCAAAACCCCCTCTCCAATAAAAATATAAGTTAGCCAGGCATCATGGCACGCACCTGTAATCCCAGGTACTTGGGAGACTGAGGCAGGAGAATTCATTTGAACCTGGGAGGCAGAGGTTGCAGTGAGCCGAGATCGTGCCACTGCACTCCAGCCTGGGCAACAGAGTGAGTCTCTGTCTCAAAAAAACAAAACAAAAAAACAGAAAGTGGCGAGCCTTGAGCTGTGGTGAACTATAAAGACCTTTCCTATATTAGCCGGACTCAGGCCAAATTCCTGACGGGGTTGGTGGGGGGCGGATCTTGGGCTTTTCAGA
>NW_016861432.1:0-255 GCF_001698545.2 Rhinopithecus bieti | reverse complement strand
ATCCACCTGCCTCAGCCTCCCAAAGTGTGGGATTACAGGCGTGAGCCATAATGCCTGGTCCTTGTTCCTGCCTGTCTTCTTTCTTTCCTTTCTTCCTTCCTTCCTTCCTTCCTTCCTTTCTTCCTTCCTTCCTTTTCTCTCTCTCTCTTGTGCTTGCTTGCTTTTTTCTTTTCTTTTCTTTCTTTCTTTCTTTCTTTCTTTCTTTCTTTCTTTCTTTCTTTCTTTCTTTCTTTCTTTCTTTCTTTCTTTCCTTCC
>NW_016861431.1:0-1349 GCF_001698545.2 Rhinopithecus bieti | reverse complement strand
TCTTGGCCTCCCAAAGTGCTGGGATTACCAGCTTGAGCCACCGCGCCCGGCCGGAGTACAGCTTTTGTGAGGACATAGGTGGCAGTGCTAATGGGAGGACAGGCCAGCTGTCCTTACTGAACTGTTGGGTAGAAACAAGGTCTCCGACCTATAGAAACACGTTCCTGAATCATGTGCTGTTTGAAGTTTTCACACTTAGAAGTGGATGAAAGGATATAGTTAGTATAAGCAGAATGAATGAAGAAGGTGGCAGAATAATCTCCCCAAGAAGTGTCTTTCTTTGCAGCCTAGTTCAGTATATTACTTGGTCATCTTCTGAGTCTCCTTTTTCATATATGCTCCAAGTTTCTGAGTTCTGGAGTAAGATCTTTTCCTTAAAATAGTTGACTTGTTGTCTAGGGTAAGAATATTAGGCAGTCTTGGATTGACTTGAGAGTATGGTGATCAAAGGAAGGCCCTACATTCTTGTGTCTCTGGCTACAGCTTCACCCCTAGTATGCTTGTCTAGGAGAGTGTAGGCCCCCTGTTGGGAATCTGTGTTTAGAATACTGTTGTAGCTAGAGTTGTATGCTGGTAGTGTCCTTTTTGCCGCCTAAACTGTGGTATTGGGCCAGTGAAGGTCTGAGTTTATTGATCCTTGCTTTGCATTCCTGGCTCAGGGTGGAGGAGAAAGTTATTTCCCAATCACTTAGTTTCTGTCCTTTACCCTCAGGTATGTCAAGAGCCCCACCTTCCTCGGGGGCACCTCCAGCCTCAACAGCACAGGCTCCTTGTGGCCAGGCTGCATATGGCCAGTTTGGCCAAGGAGATGTACAGAATGGGCCAAGCTCCACTGTTCAGATGCAAAGGTAGGTACTTGGTCAATCTAAAATTGGTCTGATGAGGCTGAGTGCGGTGGCTCATGCCTGTAATCCCAGCACTTTGGGAGGCCGAGGTGGGTGGATCACCCGAGGTCAGGAGTTCGAGACCAGCCTGCCCAACATGGCGAAACCCTGTGTCTTTACTAAAATAAAAAATTAGCCGGGTGTGGTGGTGTGTGCCTGAAATCCCAGCTACTTGTGAGGCTGAGGCAGAAGAATCATGAGGCAGAGGTTGCAGTGAGCCAAGATCGCGCCATTGCACTCCAGCCTGGGCAATAGAGTGAGACTCTGTCAAATAAATAAATAAATAAATAAATAAATAAATAAATAAATAAAATCGGTCTGATGAAAGTAGAAAGGTTAGGAAGTTATGGGTTTTTTTTTTTCTCTCCTTTGCCCTTCTTGTAGATCACTTTTTCTCTTCCCTCTGCCCTTCTGTACTTTGTCTTCTTTTTTCTAGGTTACAGGTACTGCTGATGTCCAGCCCTG
>NW_016861430.1:0-1713 GCF_001698545.2 Rhinopithecus bieti | reverse complement strand
CACTCAGGAACCCTGCATCAGTGCACATGGTGCTGATGTGTCACCTAGCAGGTACACAGCTGGTTCTTCACCCACAGGAATCCCCACCCACAGGACTCCCCACCACAGGACTCCCCACCCACAGGACTCCACCCACCCACAGGACTCCCCATCCACAGGACTCCCCACCCACAGGACTCCCCACTCCCAGGATTCCACCCACAGGACTCCCCACTCCCAGGACTCCACCCACCCACAGGACTCCCTACCCACAGGACTCCACCCACCCACAGGACTCCCCACTCACAGGACTCCACCCACAGGACTCCCCACTCACAGGACTCCACCCACAGGACTCCCCACTCCCAGGACTCCACCCACCCACAGAACTCCTCTCACCCACAGGACTCCCCACCCACAGGGTTCCCCTCACCCACAGGATGCCCCACCCACAGGACTCCACCTACCCACAGGACTCCACCCACCCACAGGACTCCCCACCCACAGAACCCCACTCACCCACATGGCAGTGAGGACAGGCGGGCTGGGCAGTGCTCACAACAGGCTCAGGGCCCTCGTCTGTGCTGAGCCTGCAGTCTTCAGACCTGGGCCTGCACATTGATGGAGGCATCTGGGCTCGGCTGCCCTGCCTGACCCTGGAAATACGTGTCTGGGAGGAGGTCTCTGGAGTAAATGCTGCCTTTCCCTGCCCTAGCCATAGCGCCGGCTTCGCTCCATCGGGCAGCTGCCTGATGTCCACAGGCCCCAGTGCAGGAGCAAGGTGGGGCGGGGCAGTTGTGGCCCCAGGGAGCCGCCCCTCTGGCAGCCGGGAGCTGCTCGTCCCCAGGCCCACTGCCCCTTGTGAGGGCCTGGACTCAGGTGTGTTCCTCACTATCTTCCCATTTTCATACAGAAAGTACATCGTCAATTAAGTTGGTCCCTTTTCTCCCAGAGAAACTCGTTTCATCCTCCCTCCCCTGTAAAATCCGTGTGACCCATGGGGCGGGGAGCCCATGGGGACTTGAGGGCAGTCGTGAGCCTTGGGGTGGCCACGGTAAGAGTGGCGTCCACGAGCTTCCTGGGCAGGCGGCAGCAGGGCCTGGAGTTGTGGCTCCTCTCCTCGGGCAGGGGAGGGGCTCCAAAACCCCTTCACCCGAGGCCTTGGTGTTTAGCGCCTGGTGGGGCTCCGTCTCCTAAGATGAGGCGTCCCAGATCTGTCAGGGCAGACAGGCGCCCGGGAGTCTTCTGCCCAGCACCCTGAGGTGTTTGTCTTCCTTTCCCTAGATGGGCCAAAAGCACGAGAACTGGAGGTTTCAGAAGACAAGGCAGACGTGGCTCCTGCTCCACATGTATGACAGAGACAAGGTGTGTGTGCACGGTGGGGCGGGCGCATCTCCCAGGGGCTGAGGTCCGTGCACAGCGGGGCGGGCGCATCTCCTGGGGCTGAGGTCCGTGCACAGCGGGATGGGCGCATCTCCCGGGAGCTGAGGTCCGTGCACGGCAGGGCGGGCCTGTCTCCCGGGGCTGAGGTCCGTGCACACTGGGGCCCTGACAGTGGAAGCGACAGTCTGAAAGGGCCGCCCTCAGGGCCCGCTGCAAGGAAGGTCTCCTGGTGCCCTTGTTCTAAGAGATGAGCTGCGTTGCCTCCTCCAGGAGCCCCACTGCCGGCCTTCAGGGCAGAAACCAACACAAGACGACCTTAGGGAGGCCACCTGCCCTTGTGCACGTGTGCGT
>NW_016861429.1:0-740 GCF_001698545.2 Rhinopithecus bieti | reverse complement strand
AGATGGCTGTAAGATATTTCATTCCACTCCAATTATGCTATTTAACTTTTCTTACTTTTAAATATTAGCATTTAATATGGCTTTTCAAGTGTCTGAACATAAAATATTAAAAAGATTAAGTCATACATTTAATCCTTTCTTGTCTAGTATCATTTTCATATCACATTATGTTCCATCCATCTTTTTGTTCATTGGTAATATATAGTATTGGTTGTTCAATGATTTTTTTCATTTCATTTCTCCATAGCAAAGGGAAAGTGCTGTAAAAAGTATGGTGGCCTAAATTTTATCCTAAAAGTATTGTACAAGTATGGATAATATCCACAATATTTGATGACTATTTCTGATTAAGTTATTTACTAACACTGAGAATCTTTACAGAAATTGCTGCTGACTACATTTTTTAATTTTAAATTTCTTACAATATACACCAATTGATATTTTAAACTATTACTGAATATACTTGAAAAGTGAATCAAATTTATGAATACTTTACTTACTCATCAAGAATTGGTCTTGATATTGTGTTCTCATTTACAAGGGCTTCATAAAACCAAGTATAGAGTCAGGCAATATCTTATCCAGCAAATGTTCAAATAGACCTTTGACACCTTAGTTAAAAGAGAGTGACTTGCAAAATATGCTGGGTCGTGAAGCTAAAAATATTGCATTAAGAAATGTTATTTAAGAGGCCCGGCGCGGTGGCTCAAGCCTGTAATCCCAGCACTTTGGGAGGTCGA
>NW_016861428.1:0-253 GCF_001698545.2 Rhinopithecus bieti | reverse complement strand
CACCTATATCTATTAGGTCTATTTTATACATATATCTATTATATTTATTGTCTATATTTTATACCTACATCTATTATGTCTATATTTCATAACTATATCTATTATGTCTGTATTTTATACCTGTATCTATTATGTCTTTCATGTCTATATTTTATACCTATATCTCTTATATCCTTTGTCTATATTTTATACCTATATCTATTATACCTGTTATGTCTATATTTCATACCTACATTTATTATACGTATTATCT
>NW_016861427.1:0-711 GCF_001698545.2 Rhinopithecus bieti | reverse complement strand
ATGCATGTATGTATATGTGTGTGTATATATATGTGTATGACTTGGGTTTTTTCCTTTGTTTAAACAGAGACAGGATCTTGCTATGTTGCCCATGCTGGTCTCAAACTCCTGTCCTCAAGTGATCCTGCTGCCTCAGGCTCCCGAGTAGCTGGGATCACAGGTGTGAGCCACTGTACCCAGCTAACTTTATTTTAGAGATGGGGTCTCCTGTGTTACCCAGGCTGGTCCGGAACCCCTGGGCTCACACAATCCTCCTGCCTTGGCCTCCCAACGTGGAGGGATTATAGGTGTGAGCCAACAAGCCCAGCCAATTTACAATTTTTACATAACAACATAGGAGAAGGTGGGCGCAGTGGCTCAGGCCTATAATCCCAGCACTTTGAGAATCTAAGGTGGGTGGATCATTTGAGGTCAGGAGTTCGAGACCAGCCTGGCCAACATGGTGAAACCCCATCTTTATATCATCTACCAAAAATAGGGGAAAAAAAATTTAGCTGGGTGCAGTGGCACACACGTGTGGTCCTAGCTACTTGCTTGAGCCTGGGAGGCAAAGGTTGCAGTCAGCCAAGATTGCACCACTGTACTCCAGCCTGGGCAACAGAACAAGACCCCGTTTGAAAAATAAAACAACAGGCCGGGCGCGGTGGCTCAAGCCTGTAATCCCAGCACTTTGGGATGGCCGAGACGGGCGGATCACGAGGTCAGGAGATC
>NW_016861426.1:0-711 GCF_001698545.2 Rhinopithecus bieti | reverse complement strand
TCCATTTTTAAAATTAAAAAATATATATTATTATTATACTTTAAGTTCTGGGGTACATATGCAGAAGGTGCAGATTTGTTACATACGTATACACATGCCATGGTGGTTTGCTGCACCCGTCAACCCATCGCCTACATTAGGTATTCCTCCTAATGCTATCCCTCCCCTAGCCTGCCACCCCCTGACAGGCCCTGGTGTGTAATGTTCCCCTCCCTGTGTCCATGTGTTCTTATTGATCAACTCCCACTTATGAGTGAGAACATGTGGTGTTTGGTTTTCTGTTTCTGTGTTAGTTTGCTGAGAGTGATGGTTTCCAGCATCATCCATGTCCCTGCAAAGGACATTAACTTATCCTTTTTTATGGCTGCATAGTATTCCATGATGTATATGTGCCACATTTTCTTTACCCAGTCTATCATTGATGGGCATTTGAGTTGGTTCCAAGTCTTTGTTATTGTGAGCTGTGCCACAATAAACATATGTGTGCATGTGTCTTTATAGTAGAACGATTTATAATCTTCTGGGTATATACCCATAATGGGATTGCTGGGTCAAATGGTATTTCTAGTTCTAGATCCTTGAGGAATCACCACACTGTCTTCCACAATGGTTGAACTAATTTACACTCCCATCAACAGTGTAAAAGCATTCCTATTTCTCCTTCCTCTCCAGCATGTGTTGTTTCCTGACTTTTTAATGATCACCATTCTA
>NW_016861425.1:0-3413 GCF_001698545.2 Rhinopithecus bieti | reverse complement strand
AGGAATGCAATGTTAAATGTGAATTAACTAAACATCAGTTCTGTTGTAGAATTTTATTTTTGTACTTTTAAAAAATAATATAAAGGAAATCACTTCAAAGCATTCAGTGAGAATTGATATAGGTTGTGTTCTTTGCTGTGTGATTTGTGATTTCATCTGGAAACTCCAGGAAGCTTGAGGGTTGTTTAGGATGTGTGAGTGACAGTGAATGATCTACTTATCTTTCTACCTAAAAAGTCTCTAACTGAAAACAAAGCTTTATGGCCTCTAGTCATCAGGTATTCACTATTTAAAATTTGATAGACTCAATTTCCTGTAATAGATGTTTTCAATAGATTTTGTTCACGGAAAATTTAGAATTCTAAAATTTTGTGGACACAATGAAAGGGCTTAAATATTTCAAAACTAGTAAGCAAGTCAGTAAAATTTGCATTGCAATCATTGTTTTGTCATTATATTTTGTCTCATGGTTTCATAAACAATGGAAGACCTTTCTTTGTTCACTAGACCATCTCTCAACCCTGTCTCTAAGGATTTAGGTTTTAGCCCTGATTCCTTTCTCTTCGATCCAAGAAATAATTTATAAAATTAATTTTGTGCCTCTTGTCTCTAACTATTTGTAAAACATCCCAGTCTAGACAAGTCTTTGGCTGACACCTTTGATCATTACATATAGTTAGTTGAGAAGGCATAAATTTTGAGTACTTAATATTTGACATCTGCAAAGGATTTTAATACATCATTATCTAGACCCCAATAACAGAACTTTTTGCTTCATAGCCACCAGCAAACATAGAGGACTCATCAGAATTGTACCCTTAATCTTATTGACTTTATTATTTCTGAAGATATAATCATTCCCTTTAAATATTATTTTAGGATGCATAATGTAGGTTGTTATCCTTCCTGTACCTTTTATTACCTTAAAGGTTATGCCCAAAGTGTTTATGAATATTTTGTATGATTGCTTTTCTAAGTATTTATCTTATTTTAATGTTTAATATGATTTTTTAATTTGCAATATTATCACTTTATGACATGACTATATATTTCCATTGTTGGATATTTTAAAAATTGAATCTGCATTACTATAGAATATTTAGTTTCAAGCTTAGTGCATAACCCATAATTGTGGTCCTTGTCTTTTGCTGGTTGCATGATTGCAAGTGCTATCTTATTGTGGTTTGATTTGCATTTCCCTAATGATTAGTGATGTTGAGTATGTATTCATATACCTGTTAGCCATTTATATGTCTTCTTTTGAATAACGTCTATTCAGAAAATTTGCCCATTTTAAAGATAAGGTTACTATTTTTTCTTTTTGATGTTGGGTTGTTTGAGTTTCTTTTATATTCTGGCTGGTAATCTCTTGTCAGATGGATAGCTTGAAAACATTTTCTTCCATTTTTTAAGCTATTTCTTCTGTTGATTGTTTATTTTCCTATGAAGAAGCTTTTTATCTTTATCTATTTGTGCTTTTGTACCCTGTGTGTTATGGCTAATATTGAGTGTCAACTTGATTGGATTGAGGGATGCAAATTATTTTTCCTGGTTGTGTCTGTGAGGGTGTTGCCAAAAGAGGTTAACATTTGAGTGAGTGGACTAGAAGAGGTAGACCCACTCTCAATCTGGGTGGACACCATCTAATCAGCTGTCAGTGCAGCTAGAATAAAGTAGGCAGGAGAAGATAAAATAGCAGGCTTGCCGAGTCTTCTGGCTTTCATCTTTGTCCCATGCTGAATGCTTCCTGTCCTCAAACAACAGACTCTAAGCTCTTCAGCTTTTGGACTTTTTAGAATTAAACCAGTGGTTTGTCAGGGGCTCTTGAGACTTTGACCAAAAATTGAGGCCTACTTTTGAGGTTTAGAGACTCAGACTGATACATCACTGGCTTCCTTTCTCCTCAACTTGCAGATAGCTTATCATGGGACTTTACCTTGAAATTGTGTGAATCAATTCTTGTTAATAAACTCCCTCTCATGTATACACATATCCTCTGTCCCTCTAGAGAGCCCTAAATAATACCCTGTGATCTAGAGGTCTTGTCTGAAATATCTCTACCCAGACTGTTTTGCCTAAAGTTTCCTCCTACATATTTTAAACTCAGCCTAAAAGTTTCTCTGTACATACTGAGCTATGACCTAAATTGAGATGTAAAGAGACTGTAACCTATTCTTGTGCCAATCACTGAGATTTGGCCAACAGGAGTCAACTGTTCAAGTCATGTTCATATAAGGTAAATATGGAGCTGTAACCAATCTGGCTGTTTCTGTACATCACTTCTGTTTTCTACACGTCATTTTCCTTTTTCTGTCTATAAATATCCCACTGTGTGGCAGCCCTGGAGTGTCTCAGAGCCTACCCTGGCTCATGAGGCTACTTGATTGGTGAATTGTTCTGTGCTCAATTACATTTTCTTAAATTGAATTTGACTCAAGTTTTTCCTTAAACAGATGGTGTCAGAAGTGGGATCCAAAGTAGCACTTCTGATTATGCCCAGTAGTGGCAAGTGATCAAGCAAAGTATGTTCCTGACCCATTGTGTCCATTGCTTTCTCACAGCAACTGGGGATCATGGTAAGTTCTATTTTGGAAATCAAAGCTCCACAAATTTGTGTTTTGAGATATGTGAGTTTTTTTCTTTCTTTCTTTTTAAACACATTTCTGATCCAAATTGGATTTGGATCAGATCCAAGGTCCAAGATCAGATCAAATCTGATAATTAGCTAGCTTGAATTCACTTACAAACCTCTTATATCTGTCTTGGTCTGAAAGAAATTGGTAGTAAATGGCAATTTTGCAGGGAGTATAAAATTTGTCTTTTGGAAATTTGTAGAGATTTTAGTGTTCTACCCCCTTGGTTTCCTTTTTTTTCTTGCATGCTTAGGTAGGGAAAAAAAAATAACTGGCTAAGTTCATCAAGGGGAACTGAGAGCCAAAGTCAATATTTGAAATAAAATTTCGATCTTTAGTTTCTGAGGACCTGAGTATTTTCCAGTTTATACGTGGATAAATATTAAGCCCCAGAAGCAGCAAACTCTTACAGAAATTGCAAAATCTTACTAAAGATAAGTTACAGTAAAACACTCCAGCTGAACAACACTCACTGAAGAAGTGCATTTGAAAACGAGGTCTCCCAAGCTAGTGTCTAATCTAGGGATGCCTAATGATACACTGAAGTTTCTAATAAGATTTCAGTATTTTTATTTAAATACTCTTTATAAAAGGTGAATAAAAGCTTAAGCAAATAATTGATAAAATTATTGAATCTGCTAAACTTTTGGCTTAGTTACTAACCTGCTTGAAGGTGAAAAGATAGCTATCCTAGGTGAAGTATTTATAAAAGTTAGGCCCTTGGCCAGGCACGGTGGCTCAAGCCTGTAATCCCAGCACTTTGGGAGGCCGAGACGGGCA
>NW_016861424.1:0-1124 GCF_001698545.2 Rhinopithecus bieti | reverse complement strand
AATATAATAAATAAATAATTAAATAAATAAACAAAATAAATTAAAAAAAGTAACATGAATTCAATTCATGTTAAAAATAAATTCATGTAAAAAAATATAGAAATATGCCTACAGCGCCTCATATGAGTCTTTCTTGGTTGATAGAAAGGAATGAGGCTTGGCAGAGATTAGGAAGGAGATGATGAACAAGAGAAAGAAGGAGAGAGGTGAAAGGGATGGAAAGGGGAAGAGGGAAAGAAAAAGGGGTTTATCTTTCTGAGATCACCTAAGTAAAGTACTCACATACTACCTCCTCTGTTCTTGAGGCAGGGAAAAGTTAGACAAGTGTAGTGTGGGAGCTGGCAAGGTAGCCACCTGTGTTCGTCTGTTTTTGCACTGCTGTAAAGAAATACCCGAGACTGGGCGAGGTGGCTCATGCCTGTGGCCCCAGCATTTTGGGAGGCTGAGGTGGGCAGATTGCCTGAGGTCAGGAGTTCAAGACCAGCCTGGGCAACATGGTGAAACTCCAGCTCTACTAAAAATAGAAAAATTAGCCGGGCATGGTGGCACACCTGTAATTCCAGCTACTCAGGAGGCTGAGGCAGGAGAGTTGCTTGAACCCAGGAGGTGGAGGATGCAGTGAGCTGAGATTGCACCACTGCACTCCAGCCTGGGTGACAGAGCAAGACTCCATCTCAAAAAAAAAAAAAAAGAAGAAGAAGGAGGGGGAGGAGGAGGAGGAAGAAGAAGAAGAAGAAGAAATAATATCCGAGACTGGGTAATTTATAAGGAAAAGAGGTATAATTGGCTCACAGTTCCACATGGCTGGGGAAGACTCAGGAAACTTATAATCATTTTGGAAGGGGAAGCAAGTGCATCTAACATGGTGGCAGGTGGGAGAAGTGAAGTGAGAGCACAGGAAAAACTGCCACTTTTAAAACCATCAGATCTGGCCGGGTGCGGTAGCTCATGCCTGTAATCCCAGCACTTTGAGGGCCAAGGCAGGTGGATCACTTAAGGTCAGGAGTTCGAGACCAGCCTGGCCAACATGGCGAAACCCTGTCTCTACTAAATACAAAATTAACTGGGTGTGGTGGCAGGCGCCTGTAATCCCAGCTACTTAGGAGGCTGAGGCGGGAGAATCG
>NW_016861422.1:0-1127 GCF_001698545.2 Rhinopithecus bieti | reverse complement strand
CAGACGGAATTTCAGTCTTGTTGCCCAGGCTGGAGTGCAATGGCGCAATCTCGGCTCACCACAACCTCCGCCTCCCGGGTTCAAGCAATTCTCCTGCCTCAGCCTCCTGAGTAGCTGGGATTATAGGCATGCACCACCAACGCCCAGCTAATTTTGTATTTTTAGTAGAGATGTGGTTTCTCCATATTGGTCAGACTGGTCTCAAACTCCTGACCTCAGGTGATCCGCTCGCCTCGGCCTCCCAAAGTGCTGGGATTACAGGTGTGAGCCACTGCACTCGGCCTATAGGTGACTTCTAAAAATCAATACTGAGATTATAGTATTATGCCTCTTCAAAAGCAGCCTGGTGAGGACAGTCTTCTCCCACTCCCACCCCCTAAAAAGGAATAAAGAAAACCACAGCATGAACAAATGAACAAAACCAGAATGGAGAATGGGCCATTTCCTGGAGTGGTTTGAGCCAAGAGGGAGCTGCTCTTTGTCCCTGCTTGTTTCTGTGAGGGTCTCCTGGGCAGAGCTAATAAACCACCCAAGTTTGAAAGACACACGTTATTTTATTAATATAGCCATCTCTCCCCACTGCCCCAGTGGTGAAGGTGTTTGCACTGCAGCATGGAGGGGCACCAAATGCTCTGCGGGCCCTAGCCCACTGCCACAGGATGGGCCCGCCTGCAGCCAAGAAGGCTGCTCAAACTCTAGATGCCATTTGGAGCCATGAGGACCTGGGCCCAGACGTGGCAGTGTCCTACCCAGGGAAGTCAACAGACCCTGCTCCAGGGACCGGTTCTGGGCTCCCCTTGCTTGGTAGTAAGGGGATTAGTGCTTGGTTGTCGGTAGCGGATCAGAGTAGGGAGGATTCCAGGAAGGGTTCCAGAGTGGCCTCACAGGGGACCTCCTCCCCTGGCCTCTTGGAGTCGAGGTCGTCGAGGGCGCAAAGCTGCACACCATCCTGGGCAAGCCGGGTCCGCAGCGTGGGCGCGGTGAGGACGCGCAGCTCATGCAGCCGCTCCCAAGAGCAAGAGAAAGCGTCAGGGCCTTCACCGCAGCCGCCGGTGGGAGGCACACTGGGGTAGCCGGGGTGCGCCATCAGCTCGGCTGTCAGGGTGTGGCCCGCTAGGGTACCTTCC
>NW_016861421.1:0-892 GCF_001698545.2 Rhinopithecus bieti | reverse complement strand
AGGGGAGCAAAGTGGGATGGAATTTGGAAGAGGCCCAGCAGTTGCACATTCTAGGTAAGGAACCCAAGGTGAGCCAGCCAGACAGCTGATTTGAGAGAGACTGGGAGGGGTACCAGGGGCTGTGGCTCCCACTGACGTGTCTGTCCATGACCCAATACTACTGCTAAATTCACACTTGAGGAAGTCTGTGCTTCCGTAAGACAGAGCAGGTGGCCTCACAGTCTTTGAGCCCTTAGACCATCATGCATCTGTCCTGTGACACACGCACCAGCTATTGTCTTTCAAGGACTCGGGTGGGCTGAGAGGTAGGAGATGCCAACTCTGATTGAAGGATGCCTGTGGAGGAATCAAAGGTGCCACACAGGACAATCTTCTCTCTGTTATCCACACAGCGGAACTGCCCAAGCCCTACATCACCAGCAACAACTTCAACCCCATGGAGAATAAGAATGTTGTAGCCTTAACTGTGAACCTAAGACTCAAGGCTACACCTACGTGTGGTGGGTAAATGGTCAGAGTCTCCCGGTCAGTCCCAGGCTAAAGCAACCCGGTAAAACTAGGATCCTCATTCTAGCCAATGTCACAAGAAATGACACAGGACCCTATGAATGTGAAATACAGTACCGAGTTGGTAGCATCCCCAGTGACCCAGTCACCCTGGATCTCCTTTGTATCTTTGGTTCTTCTGTGAACCAGGCCACCAGATAAAATCCAAATAACCAGAGGCCAGGCATCTCAGTCTCTCTCAGGTCCAAGCACAGACACTTTTATTTCTGGCACCCGAGCTGGTCATGACTCCCTGCCCTGGGAAAACCTGGGTAGGAACAGGCTTAGCCAAGAATATAAGGGGAGGAGATGCTCTCATCATGGGAGACTTGGGTTCTATAGCCCA
>NW_016861420.1:0-532 GCF_001698545.2 Rhinopithecus bieti | reverse complement strand
GAAATAATACTGTATGCATTCTTTTACATCTTGCTTATTCACATTCTTGAGATTCATGGTGATATGTCATGTCAGTTTAGGTGCTTTGATGAGAAGATGTTAAGAGATTTAATGGGGGACATGCCTGAAGGGCAAAAAAGGGATCAGGAGTAGGCAGGGAGAGCATTCAGACTGTGAGGCAGGGCTGACACCAATGACAAAAAAGAGAAAAGGAAAGGCCAGGTGCGGTGGCTCACGCCTGCAATCCCAGCACTTTGGGAGGCCAAGGCAGGCAGATCACTTGAGGTCAGGAGTTCGAGACCAGCCTGGCCAACACAGTGAAACTCTGCCTCTACTAAAAATACAAAAATTAGCCAGCCATGGTGGCACCTGCCTATAGTTCCAGCTACTTGGGAGTCTGAGGAAGGAGAATCACTTGAACCCAGGAAGTGGAGTCTGCAGTGAGCCGAGACCATGCTACTTCACTCCAGCCTGGGCAACAGAGCATCTCGAGACTCTGTCAGAGAGAGAGAGAGAGAGAGAGAGAGAGACA
>NW_016861419.1:0-531 GCF_001698545.2 Rhinopithecus bieti | reverse complement strand
TTTGTGAGCTAATTGAGACCTATGTTGAAAAGGAAATATCCTCAAATGAAAACTAAAAAGAAGCTTTCTGATAAATTGCTTTGTGACGTGTGGATTCATCTCAAAGAGGTACACCTTTCTTTACATGGAGCCGTATGCTAACACTGTTTTGATGGAATCTGCAATAGGATATTTGGGAGCACATTGACGCCTATGCTGAAAAGGAAATATACTCAGATAAAAACGGAAAAGAAGCTTTCTGAGAAACTGCTTTCTGATGTGTGAATTCATCTCATGGAGTAACACTGCTGTGTTAATTGTGCAGTTTGCTAACACTGTTTTCTTGGAATCTGCAATGGGATATTTTGGAGCACATTGAGGTTGCTGGTGACAAAGGAAATATCCTCAGAAAAAAAACTAGAAAGAAGCTTTCTGGGAAACTGCTTTGTAATTTGTGAATTCACCTCAGAGTTACAGGATTCTTTTCATGGAACAGTTTGGTTCCACTGTTTTGGGGGAATCTGAGAAGGGATATTTTGGATCACATTGAAG
>NW_016861418.1:0-532 GCF_001698545.2 Rhinopithecus bieti | reverse complement strand
GGAGTGCATTCAAGCTTTTGGTGACAAAGAAAATATCCTCATATAAAAACGAGAAAGAAGTTTTCTGAGAAACTGCCTGTGATGTCTTAATTCATCTTACAGAGTTACACTATTCTTATCATGTATCACTTCGGTAGCACTGTTTTTGGGGAATTTGCAATAGGATATTTGGGAGTGCATTGAATCCTATGATGACAAAGGAAATATTCTCAGACAGAAAACAAAAAGAAGCATTCTTAGAAACTGCTTTGTGATGTGTGAATTCGTTTCACAGATTTACACAATTCTTTTCATGGAATAATTTACTAACACTATTTTCGTGGAATCTGCAAGGGGATATTTGTGAGCACTTTGAAGCCTATTATGAAAAAGGAAATATCCTCAAACCAAAACTAGAAAGAAGCTTTCTGAGAAACTGCTTTGTGATTTGTGAATTCATCTCACAGTGTTACATGATTCTTTTCATGGAGCAGTTTGGTAGCACTGTTTTCTTGGAATCCGCAATGGGATATTTTGGAGTGCATTGAAGCTT
>NW_016861417.1:0-530 GCF_001698545.2 Rhinopithecus bieti | reverse complement strand
CTAGGCGGGTTCTGGTTTTCTCCATCGGAGGTCAGGTTGCACTTGCGCAGTGGACCCGTGTCTTTCCCGGCGCGGAGAAGTTGACGGTGAAGAACCCAGAACTGCGCCATCTTGCCTCTGTTTGTCCAAACAGCTGGGTCATTTTAAATGCTCCCTCTTTGGGTGCTCACTAAATTTGCCCTATTTTGCTTTCCACTGTGACTGGGCAGCACCGAGTACATTACAAAGTTCCACAATCACTTTGCTCTGCTTTTCCCAAGTGATTTGCTTTAATGCGACCCCCAGAGCAAATGCCAGAGAAAAGGCAAGTAGGCAAGGCAAAAAAAACTTTATTTACAAACCAATGTGAGGGAGGGGCGAGGTTCACCGGTCTCCGGCGGCGGAGGCCCACGAAGTCGCTCCGGCGCTCTGGGACGAGGTTCCTGGGTCCCGCCTAGGAGGAGGGGACGAGGAAGTTCGTTCTGGCGTTCTCGGACGAGGTTCCTGGGTCCCGCGTGCAAGGAGGGGCCGAGGAAGTTCGCTCCGGCGTT
>NW_016861416.1:0-1126 GCF_001698545.2 Rhinopithecus bieti | reverse complement strand
TTCATATCCTTTGCCCACTTTTTGATAGGGTTGTTTTTTCTTGTAAGTTTGTTTTAATTCTTTGTAGATTCTGGATATTAGCCCTTTGTCAGATGGACAGATTGCAAAAATTTTCTCCCATTCTGTAGATTGCCTGTTCACTCTGATGATAGTTTCTTTAGGTGTGCAGAAGTGCTTTAGTTTAATTAGATCCCATTTGTCAATTTTGGCTTTTGTTTCTGTTGCTTTTGGTGTTTTAGTCATGATATCTTTGCCCATGCCTATGTCCTGAATGGTATTGCCTAGGTTTCTTCTAGGGTTTTTATGGTTTTAGGTCTTATGTTTAAGTCTTTAATCCACCTTAACTTTTGTATAAGGTGTAAAGAAGGGGTTCAGTTTCAGTTTTCTGCATATGGCTAGCCACTATCCCCAACACCATTTGTTAAATAGGGAATCCTTTCCCCTTTGCTTGTTTTTGTCAGGTTTGTAAAATATCCGATGGTTGTAGATGTGTGGTGTCATTTCTGAAGTCCCTGTTCTGTTCCATTGATGTATATATCTATTTTGGTACCAGTACCATGCTGTTTTGGTTACTGTAGCCTTGTAGTATAGTTTGAAGTCAGGTAGCATGATGCCTCCAGCTTTGTTCTTTTTCTTAGGATTGTCTTGGCTATATGGGCTCTTTTTTGGTTCCATATGAAATTTAAAGTAGTTGTTTCTAATTCTGTGAAGAAAGTCAATGGTAGCATGATGGGGATAACATTGAATCTATACATTACTTTGGGCAATATGACCATTTTTATGATATTGATTCTTCCTTTCCATGAGCGTGGAATGTTTTTCCATTCGTTTGTGTCCTCTCTTATTTCCTTAAGCAGTGGTTTGTAGTTCTCCTTGAAGAGATCCTTCACATCCCTTGTAAGTTGTATTTCTAGGTATTTTATTCTCTTTGTAGCAATTGTGAATGGGCATTCACTCTGATTTAGCTCTCTGTCTGTTATTGGTAAATAGAAATGCTTGTGATTTTTGCACACTGATTTTGTGTTCTGAGACTTCCCTGAAGTTGCTTATCAGCTTAAGGAGATTTTGCATTGAGATGATGGGGCTTTCTAAATATACAATCATGTCATCTGGAAACAGAAAATTT
>NW_016861415.1:0-735 GCF_001698545.2 Rhinopithecus bieti | reverse complement strand
TCCCCTCTGTCCCCCACATCCCCTTCTGTCCCCTGTATCCGCTCTGTTGGCCCAGGTCCACCCTCTTCCCCCCACATCTCCCCATCCTCCCTCCGTCCCCTCTCCCCTCATGCCCCACCCCCACGTCTCACTCTGTGCCCCTCAATCTCTGGCTTGGCTGATTGCCCATGGTTTCTGTCCTGCGTGCCCCCCGTGCCTGCCTTGTGTTCACGTCTTGTCTGTTCCGCCCCAGCCCCGAGGATCTCTGACATCCTGAACTCTGTGAGGAGGGGCTCAGGGACCCCAGAAGCCGAGGGCCCCTCACCAGTGGGGCCCCGCCCTGCCCATCTCCGACTATCCCTGGCCCCTGCCCACCCCGTGTAAGTAGCACCTTGAGTGGCCCTGGCAGCGGCTGCCCGGAGGGGCTCGGGGAGTGCGAGCCTGGCAGTGGTGCTCTGGGAAGGGCCAGCTTATGGGGAGGGCGGGGCACAGGATCCCTCTGCTGGGCCCCGGGAATTGCTTTGACGCACATGCAGGTGCCGTTGGGTCTGAGAAAATGGAGGTTATGGTTATGAAGTGTGTATGACACAAGTGTGTAGGAAGAGCGTCTGAAAGAGCAGGTTTGTCACCGACCCCAAAACTTGTGACCCTGAGTTCCACAGCCTTCTCCTGATGGGAGGGGAATGGGCAGCAGAGGGTCTGTGCGTGTAGCAAGGGCTGGCACACCAGGAGCTGCTGGCTTGGGTCGAGGCAGAC
>NW_016861414.1:0-529 GCF_001698545.2 Rhinopithecus bieti | reverse complement strand
AGGAAGCCACCCAAGCCTTCATCAACAGATGAATGGATAAAAAAAGTGTGAATAAAATGGAGTGTTATTCAGCCTCAAAAGAAAATAAATTTTAAACATTGTACAGTATGAATAAACCTTGAGGGTAAGCCTATCTCAAAAGGAAAAAAAAAAAAAAAAAAAAAAAAAAAGTCAGGAAACAACAGATGCTGGAGAGGATGTGGAAAAATAGAAATAGGAATGCTTTTACACTGTTGGTGGGAGTTCAACCATTGTAGAAGACAGTGTGGCGATTCCTCAAGGATCTAGAACTAGAAATACCATTTGACCCAGCAATCCCATTACTGGGTAAATACCAAAAGGATTATAAATCATTCCACTATAAAGACACATGCACACGTATATTTATTGAAGCACCCTTCACAACAGTAAAGACTTGGAACCAACCCAAATTTTCATCAATAATAGACTGGATAAAGAAAATATGGCACATATACACCATGGAACACTATGCAGCTATAAAAAAAGGATGAGTTTATGTCCTTTGCAG
>NW_016861412.1:0-1121 GCF_001698545.2 Rhinopithecus bieti | reverse complement strand
CATGAAGTTGAATGGCAAGTTGGAAAAGAATGAGGATGGAATATGTCTAAGAAGTAACCAACCTCAAGGTTACACACTGAAATACAAAGGTTATACATATAATGTATGAGGGATATTTTAAAATTTCATTTTATTGCTCTATTGTAGCTGTTGAGAGTGCTCCCAAGCCTGCAGGGATGGAAGTGATAGCTCTTAAACCTTACTTATCCACTGTCCACAGTGAACATTGCAACCATTAAGTATTTCCAAATGGGTACCATGGTAACATCAGTACACTTGCCTTGGCTTATGATTATCCCACTCACTCTACAACATGCCAGTTGAAGTTTTTTTTTTTTTTTTCAGTGCTGCTCTACTTGATAAAACCACCTGTCCATTGTACTACTTATAAATGGAGAAAAGTAAATTTATCAACAAATCCTGCTACACAGATTTCTTCTAATCTATCAAAAAATCAGGGCCTTAAGGCATCAAAGCTCACCCCAGCTGTGCTCTTTCTGCAAAGTAATGGCAGAATTGCAACACAATCAAGGAAGCATTTTCTCTAGAACTGGATTTAATCACATCATTTTATAATGTAAATAGCAAAAGTGGCTCACCCTGACTCTGAGGCACTGGAACCTTCCTGGGGACTCTACTTTTACTGGCTGACCTCTAAGAATACCCAAGGGTAAAGAAGAAATGTGGTGAGGCAAAATCCACACTGCTTAGAAAGTGTATTAAAAAAAATCCAAAACCTCTGTTTTAGACAAATCCCCTGATCAAGAAAAAAATCTTGATAGACCAGTTAAGAAAAATCTCTGCTTCTAAAGAGACCAACCTCTGGGGAAGCTTTCACAGATGATAAAGTTAGCAGTCACAGTGATTGAAAGGGGACATTATACTTTAAAATGTAATGCTGTTAGGACAGATGTGGTTAGGAGGAGAAAAAAAAGACTATACTGCATATATCTAGAAATACTAAAATAGAAATAAAAATGCCTACTTTGCCATATTTTTCTAGGAGTTAGTATATTTACCCATTTTTCGTTAGGCAGGAAAAGAAGATTGAATTGAAAATATCCTCCCTGTCAATAGGTTGAAAAGTGATCAACAGTTAGCTGATGGAATTTTATGCCATT
>NW_016861411.1:0-889 GCF_001698545.2 Rhinopithecus bieti | reverse complement strand
GAAATATCTTTATGATATTGGAATAGGAAAGAAATTTTTTTTTTAAGTTCAAATCTCTTCCTTTTTTCTTAAATAATCTTAAAAAAATTGTTTTCAATCACTTGGGTTTTTTTAAAAAAACTTGATCAGTTTCACTTTAAATTTTTCTTGAGATATATTTTGCAGATTTTATAACTTTTAAAGTTTTGTTGCTAGTGTACGTGAAATAATTTTTTTATTGTATTTTCTAACTTCCTGTGGTTTTTATATAAAAGGCTATTATTTACATATTTACTATTTATAATAGTTTTAAACTTCTGAGTTTTATAGGCATACACTTATGTAATTTGTAAATAATGAGATTGCTTCCTTCTTCCTATGTTTTATGACCTTTTTATTCCTTTGTCATATCTAATTGACTTAGTATCTCTATATCAAATTAAATAATGACAGTGATAGCAAACTTCCTTATTTTGTTCCTTTTTTAATGGTAGTGTTACTAGTATGTTTCCATTAAGTGTGCAATTGGCCTGGGGATAGATAGCTTTATCTATTTCTATTCCATTTAGTTTTTTATTTGGTTAAGAATAGATATTGAATATTATTATTAATAGGTGCCTTCTAAGTGTCTTTGAAGAAGCTCTCATGATCTTTCACTACTGAATGAAATACATTAATCAATTTACAATATCAAATTATCTTTTTATTATTCCTGATTATAATTCCTGATATTATTTGAAGTTGGACATTGATTTTGAATATGCCTCTGCAGTCCAACATCCTATGTAAGATTTTAAAACATCAATATTTACAAATGAAATTTAACTATTTTAGTAATGTTTAGTTTTCAAGTGTCCAGGTTCACAAAAATAATTAGAAGTTTTACTTATTTTTTATGCCTTGAGCAATT
>NW_016861410.1:0-531 GCF_001698545.2 Rhinopithecus bieti | reverse complement strand
CCTTCATCTCTCTCAGCAGGCCCCCATCTCCCTCAGCAGGTCCTTAATCTCCCTCAGCAGGCCCTAATCTCCCTCAGCAGGCCCTTCATCTCTCTCAGCAGGCCCCCATCTCTCTCAGCAGGCCCTCATCTCCCTCAGCAGGCCCCCATCTCCTGCAACAGGCCCTCATCTCCCTCAGCAGGCCCTTCATCTCCCTCAAAAGGCCGTCATCTCCCACAGCAGGCCTTCATCTTCATCTCCCGCAGCAGGCACTTGTGTCCCACAGTAGGCCCTCATCTCCCTTAGCAGGCCCTTCATCTCATTTTGCAGGCCCTCATCTCCCTCAGCAGACCTTCATCTCCCGCAGCAGGCCCTTGTCTCTCACAGCAGGTCTTCATCTCCTTCAGCAGGCTCTTCATCTCCCTCAGAAGGCCCCCATCTCCCTCAGCAGGCCCTTCATCTTCCACTACAGGCCCTCATCTCCCTCAGCAGGCCCTCATCTCCTTCAGCAGGCCCTCATCTCCCACTACAGGTCCTCATCTCCCTCAGCAG
>NW_016861409.1:0-740 GCF_001698545.2 Rhinopithecus bieti | reverse complement strand
TTTTAAGACGGGGTCTCTCTCTGTCGCTCAGGCTGGAGTGCCATGGCATCATCTTGGCTCACTGCAACCTCTGCCTCCCGGGTTCAAGCGATTCTCTTGCCTCAGCCTCCCAAGTAGCTGGGATTACAGTCATGTACCACCACGCCTAGCTAATTTTGTATTTTTAGTAGAGACGAGGTTTCTCCATGTTGGTCAGGCTGGTCTCAAACTCCCGACCTCAGATGATCTGCTCGCCTCAGCCTCCCAAAGTGCTGGAATTACAGGCATGAGCCACTGCGCCTGGCTGTAAAGTTTTTAAATATTCCCCCAAAACATTCATTGTAATGAGAAAGACTGGGCAGAGCACCTGTTATCTCAGCACTTTGGGAGTCCAAGGTGGACAGATCACTCAAGTTCAGGAGTTCGAGACCAGCCTGGTCAATATGGCGAGACCCCCATCTCTACAAAAAATTTGAAAAGTAGCCGGGTGTGGCGGCACGCACCTGTAATCCCAGCTACTTGGGAGACTGAGATGGGACGATTGCTTGAGCCCTGGAGGTAGCTGGAGGTAGAGGCTGAAGTGAGCTGTGATGGCGCCACTGCACTCCAGCCTGGGTGACAGACCATGACCCTGTCTCAAAAAAAACAAGAAGGAAGTCTGCTTAGGATTCCAGGTAGCAGCTGAATTCAGCTGCATCACAGGAGCAAATGGATTTACATTGTTTGCTGTAATCATTTTCCCTTTGTCCTCTTCTTTTTTT
>NW_016861408.1:0-891 GCF_001698545.2 Rhinopithecus bieti | reverse complement strand
GTTTGTTTCTTATACTTTTTAGAATCTCTTAATAAAATTTTTCTAAATAAATTCTGCAAAAACAAAGGATGAAGATGGTCTCTCCCTTTCGTTCCCCTTCACTCAGTTGTGCTGAGGTCAATAGAGCGTACACATTCAGAAAGGATTCCAGCAGGTTTATATGTGAATATAAGTGTCCCTGAATGGGGCAGGCATTAAATAGAAGAATCCCTGCTGTTTAAATTTCCCACGTATTCCAATTCACTTTTTTAAAATACCATTTGAATTTGTGTTTCATAAAGTGACTCTGGGGTGCTTACTTTAGCCAATTCTTAAAATTTTTTATTTGTTCCCTAAGAAAGTAATTAGTGTTTCTGTTGCCTGAACAGTTACAGTTTCCAAGAAACATCAGGAAGTAGGAAACTGTAGGGCCAGAGAGTAAGTAGTACAAAGTTAAATTGTCCGATTTATGTGTATTACATAAAGCTATAAATTGAACTAGATTTTGCCGTGCTCTGTATTGAGTATAATTTGTATACTTTTTTATAATTAATGACTAAATGATCATTTTGAAGGCAGGGTGGTGGGGGTGTGTTAGCAGCCAAATAAGGACATCTGATTAAAAAGAACCAGACTTAGATTTTTTTAAAGTACACTGATGTTGATGTTCCACCGGAAACACCTTAATTGTATACTGATGTGTAATGTCTCTAGAAATGAATCCTGTCTTAAAACTGGGTTTTGCTGTTTTTTGAAGTTTCCACTTAAAATCATTTTTGGTATATCCTGATAATCTCTATAATACTAGCATTTTCTGCAAAATATAGTAAGAAGAATTGGAGCCTAATAGCTGGTTCCTCCCAATTTATCTGTTATGTTTTGGTATTATTCACATTTTAGTTTTTTCTGTGA
>NW_016861407.1:0-532 GCF_001698545.2 Rhinopithecus bieti | reverse complement strand
AGAGATGGGGTTTCACCGTATTGATCAGGCTGGTCTCAAACTCCTGACCTCGTGATCTACCTGCCTCGGCCTCCCTAAGTGCTGGATTACAGGCGTGAGCCACACACCCGGCCTATTTGTCACATGTTTTAACTTTCCTTATGATAGCTTATTAACTTTATTTCTTTATTGTCCTTTTTTTTTTTTTCTTTTTTTGAGATGAAGTCTCGCTCTGTCTCCCAGGCTTGAGTGTAGTGGCACAGTCTCAACTCACTGCAGTCTTGACCTCCTGGTCTCAGGTGATCCTTCCACCTCAGTAGGTGGGTCTATAGGCACATGCCACTATGCCTGGCCAATTTTTTAAAAATTTTTAGTAGAGACGAGGTCTTGCTTTGTTTCTTAGGCTGGTCTGGGACTCCTGGCCTCAAGCGATCCCCCCACCACACCCTCCCAAAATACTAGTATTATAAGCGTGAGCCACCATGCCTGGGCTGTCTATGTCTTTTCCATTTATTTATAGAATTAATCTTTTACTAATGCGATGATCTGTTTC
>NW_016861406.1:0-437 GCF_001698545.2 Rhinopithecus bieti | reverse complement strand
TTGTTATAAAATTTTCAGTATACCTAAGGTTATGATTTATAAACATTAGAAATTAAATTTTTTATTTCATTTGTTAGTAAATATAGTTTTTTTTAATGGAGAAAGTCTTTTTATTTTGTTTTATTATTATAATTACACTTTAAGTTCTAGGGTACATGTGCAAAACGTGCAGGTTTGTTACATATGTATACATGTGCCATGTTGGTGTGCCGCACCCGTTAACTCATCATTTACATTAGGTATATCTCCTAATGCTATCCCTCCCCACCCCACTCCCAACCCATGACAGGTCCTGGAGTGTGACATTCCCCACCCTGTGTCCAAGTGGTCTCATTGTTCAATTCCCACTTATGAGTGAGAACATGTGGTGTGTGGTTTTCTATCCTTGTGACAGTTTGCTCAGAATGATGGTTTCTAGCTTCATCCATGTCCCTACA
>NW_016861405.1:0-435 GCF_001698545.2 Rhinopithecus bieti | reverse complement strand
TTTATTTATTTATTTATTTATTTATTTATTTATTTATTTATTTTATTTTTGCACTCTGTCGCCCAGGATGGAGTACAATTGCGCAGTCTCGGCTCACTGTAACCTCCGCCTCCCAGGTTCAAGCGATTCTCATGCCTCAGTGTTCGAAGTAGTTGGGATTACAGGTGCATGCCACCATGCCCAGCTAATTTTTTATTTTTAGTAGAGATGGGGTTTCACTATGTTGGCCAGGCTGGTCTTGAACTCCTGGCCTCAGGTGATCCACCTGCCTCGGCCTCCCAAAGTGCTGGGATTACAGGTGTGAGCCACTGCGCCTGGCCTTAAACTGCTCTCTAAAGGTCAATTGAGAAGTATCATTTTAGGATGGGCAACATAGGGAGACTCTTTCTCTACAAACTTTTGTTTTATTTTTTTTATTTTATTTATTTATTTATT
>NW_016861404.1:0-1117 GCF_001698545.2 Rhinopithecus bieti | reverse complement strand
TTTTTTATTTTTATTTTATTTTTTTATTTTTTTTTTTGAGACGGAGTCTCGCTCTGTCACCCAGGCTGGAGTGCAGTGGCCGGACCTCAGCTCACTGCAAGCTCCGCCTCCTGGGTTCAGGCCATTCTCCTGCCTCAGCCTCCCGAGTAGCTGGGACTACAGGCGCCCGCCACCTCGCCCGGCTAATTTTTTTTTATTTTTAGTAGAGACGGGGTTTCACCGGGTTAGCCAGGATGGTCTCGATCTCCTGACCTCGTGATCCACCCGTCTCGGCCTCCCAAAGTGCTGGGATTACAGGCTTGAGCCACCGCGCCCGGCCTATTTTTATCTTTTATTATTTTATTTTACAGGTTTCCACACAGCATTGATTGATTTTTTTGTTTTGTTTTTGTTGTTGTTGTTGTTGTTGTTTTTTGGTTCCTTAACTGTAAAAAGTTTTTATAAACTGGTACCTAACTCACCCAGCTCAGAGTTGATATTTCCTGGCTTATGTGTCCCTTTTTTTTTTCTTTTTTGTTTCTTCAGAAGTCATACTTAGCTCTGCACTGAATCAAACCTTAGTGAAAGATAACAGAGTGTTGTAGAAAGGAGGTATAGAGGCCGGGCATGGTGGCTCACGCCTGTAATTCCAGCACTTTGGGAGGCCGGGGAAGGTGGATCATCTGAGGTCAGGAGTTTGAAACCAGCCTGGCCAATACAGTGAAACTCCATCTCTACTAAAAATACAAAAACTTAGCCAGGCATGGTGGTGTGGTGGAGTGTGCCTGTAATCCCAGCTACTCGGGAGGCTGAGGCAGGAGAATTGCTTGAACCTGGAAGGAGGAGGTTGCGGTGAGCTGAGAACAGGCCATTGCATTCCAGCCTAGGCAACAAGAGTGAAACTCCGTCTCAAAAAAAAAAAAAAAAAAAGAAAGGAGGTATACATAGTCATCATACTTAGATCAACCAAATCAGCACACTGTTACAGAAATTAACATTCAGGTTGCAGAGTTTCTTGGTCGTGAAACATCTTAGCTTAGGGTGCATATCAGAGTCACTTCTGGAGCTTTTGCAAAGTGTAAGTGTCCTACTGGATAAAATCTTTGGGGCTGGAGACTCCAAGCCTGTACTTTTTTTT
>NW_016861403.1:0-206 GCF_001698545.2 Rhinopithecus bieti | reverse complement strand
TCCTGAGTAGCTGGAACTACAGGTGCCCGCCACCACGCCCAGCTAATTTTTTGTATTTTTTTTTTTAGTAGAGACGGGGTTTCACTGTGTTCGCCAGGATGGTCTCGATCTCCTGACCTTGTGATCCACCCGCCTCGGCCTCCCAAAGTGCTGGGATTACAGGCGTGAGCCACCGCGCCCGGCCTTTTTTTTCTTTTTATTTGAGA
>NW_016861402.1:0-887 GCF_001698545.2 Rhinopithecus bieti | reverse complement strand
GCCCACACCGCGTGCCCACAGCACGTTTCATCACAGCCTTCTCCAGCTTCCCACCTCATACTCCTTAGCCTGGCTTAGTCTAGCCTCTGGTCCAACAGTCCCCTAGGAGTCTCCTGACTCCTCTACCTCAGCCTCTGCCCACTCTGTCTTGCCACTGAGGACTGGTCCTTTCTCTCCCTCCTGCTTGTCTGAGACCTGGCCCTCCTCCAAGGCTTATGACATCCCACCTCCCCTGATCCCTCCTGGGCTGTCTCTGTCCTCAGGGACTTCCTCAGTCATGGAGCTTCTGCAGACTGGCCCCATGTGTCTCTGTAGCTACACTGCAAGGCCTTCGAATCAGAGACTTGGTGCATTTTCTCCTTGGGTTTCTCCTGGTGCCTTAGCCCAGCGCCTTTGCAGATGGTGCTCAGTGAATTTCGATAAGGGGCTGAGCTAAGAAAGCTGGAGACTGGGAGCAGAAATCCTGAGTCCTCTCACCTGGATGACCATGGGCAGGAGTTTCCCATCAGGCTGCAGTTTCAGCATGACCAGAGGGGCAGCCAGGTACTGCTGGCTACAGAGAATGACGTTGGCCTTGATCCCATCCAGCAGAGAGAAGTCAGCTTCAAACAGTGTGCCTCCCTGGGTGGGAGAAGAGGTCAAGGACTGCTATCAACATAAAGCATCTTCTTCCTACTCTGGTTCCTCCAAGGGGAAGAGAGAGAGAGGAGCTAACTTGTCTCCATCACCTACTTTGTTCCAGGTAATGGATCATGTGCTTATTGCCTCATATCATTGTTTTTTGTTTTGAGCCAGGGTATAACTCTGTTGCCCAGGCTGGAGTGCAGTGGCAGGATCACCACGGCTCACTGCAGCCTTGACTTCCTTAGGCCCAGGTGATCCTCCCA
>NW_016861401.1:0-1120 GCF_001698545.2 Rhinopithecus bieti | reverse complement strand
AGGGAAAACAGGCTAGTCATATGCAGAAAACAGAAACTGGATCCCTTCCTTATACGTTATACACAAATTAACTCAAACGGATTAAAGACTTAAATGTAAGACCTAAAACCATAAAATCCTAGAAGAAAACCTAGGCAATACCTTTCAAGATATTGGCATGGGCAAAGACTTCAGGACTAAAACACCAAAAGCAATGGCAACAAAGCCAAAATTGACAAATGGTATCTAATTAAACTAAAGAGCTTCTGCACAGCAAAAGAAACTATCATCAGAATGAACAGGCAACCTACAGAATGGGAGAAAATTGTTGCAATCTATCCATTTGACAAAGGGCTAATATCCAGAATCTACAAAGAACTTAAACAAATTTACAAGAAAAAAACAAACAACCCCTTCAAAAAAGTGGGCAAAAAATATAAACAGACACTTATCAAAATAAGACATTTATGTGGTCAACAAACATGTGAGAAAAAGCTCATCATCACCGGTTATCAGAGAAATGCAAATCAAAACCACAATGAGATACCATCTCATGCCAATTAGAATGGCAATCATTAAAAGTCAGGAAACAACAGATGCTGGAGAGGATGTGGAGAAATAAAAACACTTTTACACTGTTGGTGGAAGTGTAAATTAGTTCAACTATTGTGGAAGACAGTATGTCGATTCTTCAAGGATCTTGAACCAGAAATACCATTTGACCCAGCAATCCCATTACTGGGTATATACTCAAAGGATTGTAAACCTTTCTACTATAAAGATACATGCAGACGTATGTTTATTGCAGCATTATTCACAATAGCAAAGACTTGGAACCAATCCAAATGTCCATCAATGATAGACTAGATAAAGAAAATGTGGCACATATACATCATGGAATACTATGCAGCCATAAAAATGATGAGTTCATGTCTTTTGCAGGGACATGGAAAAAGCCAGAAAGCATCATTCTTAGCAAACTAACACAGGCAGAAAACCAAACACCACATGTTCTCACTCATTAGTGGGAATTGAACAATGAGAACACATGGACACAGTGAGGGCAACATCACGCACCGGGGCCTGTCAGGAAGCGGGGCTAGGGGAGGGATAGCATTAGGAGAAATACTTAATGTAGATG
>NW_016861400.1:0-740 GCF_001698545.2 Rhinopithecus bieti | reverse complement strand
AGATTGATTTAATCACAGTATCTGGAGGAATGAATGCACAGTATCACTAAACTTATTTAAATCCTTCCTGGGTTTATTCGGTCAATTGGGGTCACTATTATAATGCAAGAATTAACAGGTCCTCATTAACATGAGAATAAGAATGAAAGTACTAAGTATAAATGTTGAAGAGTTCATTTATATCAAAATTATAAACATTTATGAAATATTTTGGTACTGCAAATAGTGGTTTTCAACTTTAATATATTGCTTTTATAATGTTTTCATAATTATTATTTAAGTGAAAGTTCTTTCTTTTCTTTTAGAAATTTCTGACCGCCATTTTATCTTCCTCATGGATTGGTGTGTTTCGTAACAGCAGTCATCATCCATGGGTGACAATCAACGGCTTGACATTCAAACATGAGTACGTTGTTTTGTATGGTGCTATATAAAAATATATATAAATGATAAATTCAGAAGAATAATATGAATAAATGTGTGTGGACTCATTGACATGAAGAAAGATGTGGAAAGTTAGTGAAATGTTGACATAAATATTTTACAAAAGACCATAGTAGTCCATAATGTCTACCGCTCATTAGTCACCTAGTAACCCTCTTGGTTATCAGAAAGACCAGGGGTGTCCAATCTTTGGCTTCTGTGGGCCACATTGGAAGAAGAAGAATAGTCTTGGCCCACACATAAAATACACTAACACTAATGATAGCTGACGAGCTAAAAATGTATATATATATATA
>NW_016861399.1:0-532 GCF_001698545.2 Rhinopithecus bieti | reverse complement strand
TTAAACAAATTTACAAGAAAAAAATCAAACGACCCCATCAAAAAGTGGGTAAAGGATACGAACAGACACTTTTCAAAAGAAGACAATTATGCAGCCAATAGACACATGAAAAAAATGCTCATCATCACTGGTCATTAGAGAAATGCAAATCAAAACCACAATGAGACACCATCTCACACCAGTTAGAATGGGGAGCATTAAAAAGTCAAGAAACAAAAGATGCAGGAGAGGATGTGGAGAAATAGGAATGCTTTTACACTGTTGATGGGAGTGTAAACTAGTTCAATCATTGTGGAAGACAGTGTAGTGATCCTTCAAGGATCTAGAACTAGAAATACTGTTTGACCCAGCAATCCCATTACTGGGTCTATACCCAAGGATTATAAATCACGCTACCATAAAGACACATGCACATATATGTTTATTGCAGCACTATTCAATAGCAAAGACTTGGAACCAATCCAGATATCCATCAGTGATAGACTGGATTAAGAAAATGTGGCACATATACATCGTGGAATACTATGCAGCC
>NW_016861398.1:0-891 GCF_001698545.2 Rhinopithecus bieti | reverse complement strand
AAAATTATTGAAAAAGTAATATTCAAAATGTTTTGAGAATTGCCAGCATACATTTCTGTTTGCATTTATTAATCAAGCAATTTCATATTTATCCCTGCCAAATACTATAAGGTGTGAAAATTTGGCATAAGGGTTAAAAAACTATAAACCCAGCCCAAGACAAAATAATCTTTGCTTATGTATTTTTCAATAAATAAGACATTGATATTGGTTTAATGAAAATAGCTATATCTTGAATTTAGTAATATTACCATAACTTCTAACCTTGTAGTTTTAGGCGGTCTAGTTCACAGGCAGTAAGGTTTGTTTGCGGAAAGGACCGGTATCATCTTTGTTTTAAAGTTAAACTATAAACTAAGTTCCTCTCAAAGTTAACTTGGCTTATGCCCAGGAATGAACAAGGACAGATTGGAGGTTAGAAGCAAGATAGAGTCAGTTAGGTCAGATCATTTTCAGTCTCAGTTATAATTTTGCAATGGCGGTTCCATAACTTTAAAAGATGACTATTACAGTTTTCATGAGTAATCTAGGTAAATGATCAAAATAAAAATAATTAGACAAATGTAATGGGATAAATACATGCAGGTAAACTCATGATATTTTAGAATCTAAAGTTATATTACATTAAATAATAGATATTTCATTACTTGGGTATTTTCCAGTATAAATATATTGTAGGAAAATATTCTTTTTTAAATTATACTTTATGTTCTAGGGTACATGTGCACAACATGCAGGTTTGTTACATATGTATACAAATGCCCTGTTGGAGTGCTGCACCCATTAACTCGTCATTTACATTAGGTATATCTCCTAATGCTATCCCTCCCCCCTCCCTCCGCCCCCGGAAAATATTCTTTCTTTAAAAAGTGTGTCCTTTTTAAAAAGGTG
>NW_016861397.1:0-532 GCF_001698545.2 Rhinopithecus bieti | reverse complement strand
CAATTCAAAACACTTTCCATACCAATAGGTTGAAACTACAGTGAATTTAAACTGTTGAATAATGATATTGAACTTTCAAGAAAATCTTCATCCCTTCCTGAGAAAAGCATGAATATTCCTCCCTTTGCTCATTCCCTTCACTAAAGGTCCTTTATATTTGTAACTTCCTGGTTCTCAGTAGCTGAGAAGGTGATTTGCAATCACCTATACTACTTCTCCAATTCCGTGCTATATGCTCCTAATCCTCCAGTGCCATTGAATAGAGCCTGCGCTGCTTGACGCTCACTCTTGCTTTCATACATTGGCTTTGCAATACTAAACAGGAAAGAATCCTTTTTGGGATGAGACCCCTCAATAACTTCTGCAGCCCCTCTAAATAGCCATCTCAAAGTATACCAAAGAAGTGTATTTTGGGGTGGCATATTTTGGGTTTCCCACATGGCTAAGCCAACATAATAGAATTCTTGCTGAATGCAGGGTGATCAGACATCACCTAGCGGGTGGTGAAGGATGAGGAGCCCTATTAGATATT
>NW_016861396.1:0-532 GCF_001698545.2 Rhinopithecus bieti | reverse complement strand
TTTTTTAGCAAAATATATTGGTAAGATGAGGACCTGGTGATGAAGTTGTGACAGATCCAACAGTTGCTTAGATGGTTTCCCGAAGCAATTATTTTGGAAAAATTGACAAGGGAATTTTCACTCCATTGCGCCTGTGAGAGTAGCGGCATGGGAAGGAGGGAAAGATAAAGGAACAGGAATTTCTCTGTCATCGCTGATTCTCCCTTAAGCTTTGTGAAAGCAAAAGGAAAGGGGTGAAAATAGGAGAGACAAATAATTAAATGGTTAGATGGAGTGTTTGGTGATAAAACAGGTTATCGGGACTTCAGGTGGCATGCAAGTGTGGGTCCAAATAAGGAGAATAACCAATGCCACTGCAACCAAGATTCCCGGTACTGAGACTGACTTTAGTTTTGGGTGAACAGAGAGAAGGCTTTACTTATCTTTTGACTTGACTAGGAATTTTAAGTTCTCCAGTGGCTCACAAGAATGCTCAGGTGCTGAATTCTGTTGTTCTTCTGTGGTTCTTCGGGACCTTCCCACAGTTTTACTC
>NW_016861395.1:0-1126 GCF_001698545.2 Rhinopithecus bieti | reverse complement strand
CGCCCGGCTATTTCTTTTCTTAAATTAATGTTTGTTTTTTGCTGAGGCATAGAAGTGCAATATTTTATGTAAATCAATTTTATATCTAGCCACTTGACTAAACTCTCTTATTTTTAATAATTTATCTAACACGTTTTGGGGTTACTATGTAGAAAAAAAAAGTTATCTACTTGACAGAGGAAACTGTTTTGTAATATTTTCTAAAAATGTCATTTACAAATAATAATGTTTTGGTTTTTGGTTGTTTTGGATTTTTTGTTTGTTTGTTTGTTTGAGACAGAGTCTTGCTCGGTTGCCCAGGCTGGAGTGCAGTGATGCAATCTCAGCTCCCTACAACCTAAGCCTCAAGTGATCCTTCCATCTCAGCTTCCCGCGTAGCTGGGACTACAGGTGGGCACCTCCACACCCTCCTAATTTTTGTATTTTTTTGTAGAGATAGGGTTTCACCATGTTGCCCAGGCTGGTCTCTAACTCCCGAACTTAAAGGATCCGCCCACCTTGGCATCCCATACAGGTGTGAGGCACTGCATTTGGCAATAATGGTTTTGTTTCTTCCATTCTAAGCCTTACACCTCCCCCTTTTCTTGTCTTACGTGGTTAGCTAGAAATTCAGTACAAGGTAGAACAGAAGTGTTAACACTAGGCCTCCATTCTGGTTGTCGATTTGAAATTTTCATCAACTCTGACAGTGTTGTAGGTTTTTGTTAGACACCCTTTATCAGGTTAAGAAGATTCTCTTTTGTTCCTGGTTTATTAAGAGCTTTTATTATGGCAGAGGGTTCAATTTTATTGAGTGACTTTTCTGAATCTGTTGAGATAATCATATGGTTTTTCTCATTTTGGCAATGATTTTTTTTAAACACTACTAAATCAAGGCTGGGCATGGTGGCTCACACCTGTAATCCCAGCATTTTGGGAGCCTGAAGTGGGAACATGGTTTGAGCCTGAATTTGTGGCACCCTGTCTCTAAAAAAAAAAAAACTAGGCATGGTGGCACTCGTATGTAGTCCCAGCTGCTCAGGAGGCTGAGGTGGGAGTATTGCTGAGCCCCAGAAGTCAAGGCTGTAGTGAGCTGTGATTGCACCACTGCACTCTTAGCTTGAGTGACAAAGTGAGACCCTGTCAA
>NW_016861394.1:0-1122 GCF_001698545.2 Rhinopithecus bieti | reverse complement strand
AAAATACTGATATTTGATTGACAGAAAAAGCTTTCCATTGGAGACACAATAAAATTGATTTAATTCTATGCTTGCTGAGAATATTAAGAATTTAAAGCAATGAGGAAAAATGGCCTGCACTTGCATAAAGCTATACGAAAATGGTGAACGAAAGATGAACCTGTTCCACTCTTTGGTCAAATAATTACATTAGCAATTGGTAAAGACAGAGGTAAAAACTGCTGCTTGTATTTCCTTTTGTAAAATTTTTGAGCAAGTGAAAATTTTGAGCAAGTTTTGAAAAAGTGACTATCTAAAAAATTAAATGATATTATTGTAAGTGTTATGTGGAGATTATCAAGCCCTTATTTAGGAAAAAAACAATAGTGTTTTCCAAAGCTAATTCAAACCAGATGCATGTTAAAACTCAAAGGAAAGGTTTTAAAAAACTAAGTATATTTAAATTGATTTCAGGATAACTTTCAGAATCCTTCTGCTATGTAGTTAAATGCGGCACTTTTGCCTTTTTCTATAAAGCAAATAATTTTCTAAAACTTGTTTTCAAAACAATTACTGTATCAAACATATTCATTGCTATATATTTTAAATTAAATGTGAATGCTGTCTCAGGGCAAATAATAACTACTTCTTATTGAGCATATTTTATGTGTTCTAGTTATGTGCATTGTATGCACAGTCCAACTGAATCTTTATGACAAGGTACATATGTTTCCTATATATGTGTTTAATATGGATTCATCATCACCATTTCACAGATGGGGAAGTAGAGGAAGTTACTAATTTGCCTAACTGCACACAGTTTATAAATGGAGCATCTGGAAATCAAACCCAGGTAGTTTTTATTTTTTAAGTTGCAAAGTCCAGATTCCTAACCACTATACACAGTGTCTCCAGAGTTTAAGCATGTTAATGGCAAGAAACAGGTTTTAAGTGTCTTTTCATCTCTGATTTTATCACTGGAAAACTACTCTGCTAAATCATAGCTCCTAAACTACTAAGAATTTGACATATTCATTTTCTACAAAATTTATTGCACAAAGTGAAAAGTGGTATTTTTTCTTGGAGTTAAATAATCCTTTTCCTATGTTTTCTAAGATAGAAGAGAAAGCTTAAAGCAAAGAT
>NW_016861393.1:0-436 GCF_001698545.2 Rhinopithecus bieti | reverse complement strand
AGCTGGTCGTGGTGGTGGGCGCCTATAATTCCAGCTATTCAGGAGGCTGAGGCAGGAGAATCGCTTGAACATAGGACACAGAGATTGCAGTGAGCCGAGATGGTGCCACTGCACTCCACCCTGATGACAAAGCAAGACTCCATTTCAAAAAAAAAAAAGAGGAGAAAGGCCGGGCGCGGTGGCTCACGCCTGTAATCCCAGCACTTTGGGAGGCTGAGGCGGGCGGATCACGAGGTCAGGAGATCAAGACCCTGTCTCTACTAAAAATGCAAAAAATTAGCCGGGCGTGGTGGCGGGCGCCTGTAGTCCCAGCTACTTGGGAGGCTGAGGCAGGAGAATGGCCGGAACCCGGGAGGCAGAGCTTGCAGTGAGCCGAGATCGTGCCACTGCACTCCAGACTGGGCGACTGAGCAAGACTCTGTCTCAAAAAAAAAAA
>NW_016861392.1:0-887 GCF_001698545.2 Rhinopithecus bieti | reverse complement strand
TGAAACATTCTATAATATATCTGGCCACCATGGAAAAGCTTTATGTTAAATAAACCTCAATTATATTGTAAAAGAAAATCATTCTTTTGTTTGTTTGTTTTGTTTTGTTTTGAGACAGATTCTTGCTCTGTCACCTAAGCTGTAGTGCAGTGGCGTGATCTCAACTCACTGACTTCCACCTCCTGGGTTCAAGTGATTCTCCTGCCTCAGTCTCCCAAGTAGCTGGGATTACAGGCATGTGCCACCACGCCCAGCTAATTCTTTGTATTTTTAGTAGAAATGGGGTTTCACCATGTCGGCCAGGTTGGTTTCCAACTCCTGATCTCAAGTGATCTACCTGCCTTAGCCTCCCAAAGTGCTGGGATTACAGGTGTGAGCCATCATGCCCGGGCAGAAAATAGACTTTAAAAGAAAATTTAGAAATGTTCTCTAGAGGGGCTGGGTGCGGTGGCTCACACCTGTAATCCGAGCACTTCGAGAGGCCAAGGCAGGTGGATCACGAGGTCACGAGATCAAGACCATACTGGCCAACATGGTAAAACTCTGTCTCTACTAAAAACACAAAAATTAGCTGGGTGTGGTGGTACACACCTGTAATTCCAGCTATTTGGGAGGCTGAGGCAGGAGAATCGCTTGAACCCAGGAGGTGGAGGTTGTAGTCAGCCGAGATCACACCCACTGCACTCCAGTCTGGTGACAGAGCGAGACTCCATCTCAAAAAAAAAAAAAGAAAGAAAGAAATGTTCTCTAGACATCCTCCTCACCCCGCTTAGTGGGCAGCAGTATCGCCGGATCCCCAGCATGACACCACAACCTAGGCTGGATGCAGTGGCTCACACCTGCAATCCCAGCACTTTGGGGGGCCAAGGCAGGAGGATCACTTGAGC
>NW_016861391.1:0-437 GCF_001698545.2 Rhinopithecus bieti | reverse complement strand
CAAGATGCTCAGTCTGGGAGCTTTTGAGCCACGGTGAGCCAGGAGAAGGAATTTCACAAGGTAATGTCATCAGTTAAGGCAAGGACTGGCCATTTTCACTTCTTTTGTGATTCTTCCCTTGCTTCGGGCCATCTGGATGTATAAGTGCAGGTCACTGGGGATACGATGGCTTAGCTTGGGCTCAGAGACCTGACACTAGGGTCTTCCTCAGTGCCCTCCCATATTACCTTCTAGTGGCAATGAATGTTTTCAAATGCAATAAGACCAGCAGTGTTGTCCTGTTCCCCACAGTGGTCCGCCCGCCTCGGCCTCCCAGGGTGTTGGGATTGCAGGCGTGAGCCACCGCACCTGACCGGAAATTTTTTTAATATATTGAAATATGTCTACCATTTCCTACCCAATTTTTTTGAATCCCCAAGCAAAATCAGTATTACTGA
>NW_016861390.1:0-1123 GCF_001698545.2 Rhinopithecus bieti | reverse complement strand
CCAGCACTTTGGGTGGATGAGGTGGGGGGATCATTTGAGGTCAGAAGTTCAAGATCAGCCTGGCCAACATGGTAAAACCCTGTCTCTATTAAAAATACAAAAAAAAAAAAAAAAAAAAAGGAAAACTAAAAAACAAAAATCAGCCAGGCAGTAGTGGTGTGTGCCTGTAATCCCAGCAACTTGGGAGGCTGAGGCAGGAGAATTGCTTGAGCCTGGGAGGTGGAGGCTGTGGTGAGCCAAGATCGTGCCACTGCGCTTTAGTCTGGGCGACACAGACCCTGTCTCAAAAAAAAAAAAAAAAAAAAATTCCCTTCTTGTTTTAAGGCTGAATAATATTCCATTGTGTGTATATAACACATTTTGTTTTCCTTTCATCCGTTGATGGATACTTGGGTTATTTCCACATCTTAGCTATTGTGAACAATGTTGCTATGAACATGAGCATAAAAGTATATATCTTTGAGACCTTGCTTTTAAGTCTTTTGGGTACACACTCAGAAGTGGCATTGCTGGATCATATGGTACTTCTGTGTTTAATTTTCTGAGATACCACTGTACTATTTTCCACAGTAGATGCACCATTTTATATTCCCACCAACAGTGCCCAAGTGTTCCAGTTTCTCCATATCCTCTCCAGCATTTATTTTGTGTTCTTTCAAACGGTAGCCATCCTAGTATATTTGAGGTTACCTCCTCTATTAGTTTTATGTTGTAATGGCTCATTGTTTTTATATATTCAGTGTATTTACATATTCAGTTATTCTTTTTAATGCTCATGTTATCCTATCAGTGGCAGGTCAGTGGCAGCCCCTTCGAGCTGGCTTCTATATCCCTCTAGGCAACTCCTTTGACCCCACATCAGTGTCTCCCTCTGTGAGTAGGACAGGTATCCCCTTTACTAAGAAGTTAAGAAGGGCCTCTCCAGCATGCAGGCACCAGCTAAGTCTTTTACTTTTTCCCTCTGGGCTGGCTGCTTGTCAGAGCTCTGCCCATCAGAGCTCAATGAGTCTGGTTGCAGGACTTGTACTTCCCCTGGTTTTCTCCTGGGGCTGGGAACAAAGGAGCTGCTACCTAATCTGCCCTTTTCTGTGGGTGTATTTGCTTAGCTGTGGCTCAGGGAACC
>NW_016861389.1:0-1121 GCF_001698545.2 Rhinopithecus bieti | reverse complement strand
AAAAGGTGGTGTGGAGGGGAGGAAAAGGAAAAAAAAAGAGGAAAGATTTTGATTTTGACTACTAAAGGGGCTTTATTTACATAAAGCCACCTTTTTGTTAGCCAGGCCAAACTGAAAGCAATGGCTGTCCTCCCACACTGCTAAGGTCCCACCCGATAGCTAAGGTTGCGCCTTTTTTCTTTGTTTCCTGCCAAAACAGCCCTGGGTTTGGTTCCTAAATCAAGCCTGTTCTGGTTTGATACTTGTTACTTCTGAAATAGCAGCAATTTGTCCTAGGTGAAATATAGTGAGGACTAAACTGATTTTTTTATCTTGCCCAAATTCCTGTTTAAGGTGTCTGTGGAGTCATGTCCTACAAATCATAAATTCTCATTATAAGGGTTTTATTTGAGCCTATGTATCGTGATTTATTTTCCAACCTGACTCTGACATAACATTACGAGACAAGGGAGAAAAGCAAAATTATTTTACCCTAAAACATGTTTCTTTGCCGTATCTTGAAATGTCCCTGAAAAGCGGTTCTTTGTAGGGGAGAATTTGCATCTTTAAAGAATCTCTGTTAACATAGCTAGATCTTTTTCTTCTAGATCCTCCTGATCCTAAAGCGATTAACTAAGATCTGAATAGGAAACTTTTGTCATCTATTGTCTCTAAGGGCCGCCACTATTAAGACTTCAAAAGAACTTTGGTCTCTGCAATCTTTATCTTAATCCAAACATTCCCTTTCTATGAATCCCATGTCTTTAGGCAAACTCAACCAGTTATCAACCAGAAAATGTTTAAATTGGGCTACAGCCTGGAAGCCCCCCCACACCCACCTGGTTTTGAGTTGTCCCACCTTTCTGGACCAAACCAATGTATTTCTTAAATGTATTTAATTGATGTCTCATGCCTCTCTAAAATGTATAAAACCAATCCGCACCCTGACCACCTTGGGCACATGTTCTCAGGACCTCCTGAGGGCTGTGTCATGGGCCATGATCACTCATATTTGGCTCAGAATAAATCTCTTCAAATATTTTAGAGTTCAACTCTTTTCACTGACAATAGTAATGAGATTTAAAAAGATTTTTTTAAAAAAGGAACTCAATGGTTAAAAGTCAGCTTAATCAAAAAGCTAA
>NW_016861388.1:0-332 GCF_001698545.2 Rhinopithecus bieti | reverse complement strand
ATATGTACAGTAATGTCCTAGACCTTCACATTCACTCTCCACTCACTCAATGACTCACGCAGAGCAACTTTCAGTCCTGCAAGCTCCATTCATAGTAAGTACCTTTTTCAGGTGTATCACCTTTTAATCTTTGCTGTTATATTTGTACAGTACCTTTTCTATGTTTAATACATGAAGACTTACCTTTGTGCCTCAATTGACTACAATATTCAGTACAGTAACATGTTCTGCAGGTTTGCAACCTGGGGCAATGAGATATACCATATAGGCTAAGTGTGTAGTGGGCTATACCATCTAGGTTTGTGTAAGGGCACTCTATGATGTTCACAGGA
>NW_016861387.1:0-1125 GCF_001698545.2 Rhinopithecus bieti | reverse complement strand
CCTACTATCTGTGCTTGGTTCTGAGTATGTAAAAGATTCTCTCCCTCAGTCTCAAAAAAAAAAAAAAAAATAGATTCTCTCTTCTAAAGCAAGACTTACCTGGCTTTACCTTTTTTTCCCTCTCTCTCTCTCTTTTTTTTTTTTTGAAATGGAGTTTCGCTCTTGTTGCCTAGGCTGGAGTGCAACGGTGTGACCTCGGCTCACCGCAACCTCCGCCTCCTGGGTTCAAGCGATTCTGCCTCAGCCTCCCAAGTAGCTGGGATTATGGCATGCACCACCATGCCTGGCTAATTTTGTAGTTTTAGTAGACACGGGGTTTCTCCATGTTGGTTAGGCTGGTCTCAAACTCCCACTCACAGGTAATCCGCCCGCCTTGGCTTCCCAAAGTGCTGAGATTACAGGCATGAGCCACTGTGCCTGGCCTACCTTTTCTATTTTAATTCTATTACATATTCTCACCATTTTCAAATTTCTGCTGATTCATTTATCCACCCACAAACATCTTAATTCTTTCTAGATGTCAGGCACAGATGATTAATTTATCACAGTCCTCAGTTTTATGGCCCATGTTGTCATTGGTCTGTGCAAGCAACCTTATTTCTGTTACTTCCTCCCTATTTTTTTTTTTTTTCCCCAACACAGGGTCTCTCTCTCACCCCAGCTGGGAATATTGGCATGTGCCACCACACCTAGCTAATTTAAAAAAATATTGTGTAGAGTCCAGATCTTGCTGTGTTTCTCAGGCTGGTATCAAACTCTTGGGCTCAAGCCATCCTAGCACCTCAGCCTCCCAAAGTGCTGGGATTACAGGCAGGAACCACTGCACCCATCACCTAATGGTGTAACTTTTTTATGAATAGTTTTAACTGTGTCCCACAAAATGTAGTGTTTTGACAAAGTTTCTTAGTTTCCTTTATTCTTCTTTTTAACAGAGTCACTTAGTATGTTTTAGTTTCTAAATATATTGGTTTTTAACAAAACTCTCATTTTGGTATTAATATCTAATTTCATTATATCATAGTTAATGTGATCTCTGTGATACCGGTTATTTGGATTTTATTGAGGCTTTGCTTTATGGCTGTAAACGTGTGCTTGAAAAGACTTCCTTCTGGCGGGGCACGGTGG
>NW_016861386.1:0-1125 GCF_001698545.2 Rhinopithecus bieti | reverse complement strand
ATGCCCTTTGTGAAGCAGTATTTTACCTTCTTTTTTGCAAATAAAGAAAACTTTTATTCATCTTTAATCTTCCACCATTTTCTAATTCTCCATGATTGCTCACATATATCATTTCCTTGGTGACATGGAGCGTTTTATTAGTATCTTGGGATATCATTCATTTTGTCTAGAAACTTAAACTCTTGGATATATTTCTTCATGTAACATAAAAAAAGATTAGGAGATTTTGTTGAAGTCCCCTTTTGTTTTCATTTGTTCACGTGCTCGATATGACATTAGATGTGCGATAGAAAAGAGGATAATATATTTTTCACTCTTTCGTCATTAGTTTGCTGTCTATTATTGCTTACTGACCAATTCTTCATTGTAATACCTAGCCACGAAATTGGGCAGAAAATTCTCACAATCAGACATGCGTATCACTGAATCTGAAGTGACTTTCCAAAATTTAGGCCAGCGAAGTAAGTAGACATAATAGATTATTATAAAATGCTAATATGCATCAGAGTTTTCCTTAAGAATAGGGATAATGAGTTGTCATTCTGTGAATTATTAAGATCTGTATGCTTAAGATTATGTAATTTGGCTTTCTGTGCATGGCTTTCTAAAATAGTATGATCCCTTTTCTCTATTTCTAACAAATGCAAAATCCATAGAAATGGAAATTAGCTGCAGCTGTGATTTTATGAATGGTTTCCTAGAAACTACATTGAAGAAAACTTTTATGTACAAATGAGTTTTATACTTCCCTTCTAAGCAAGTGCAGATGGGAGATTTGTGAATTTTAATTGTTGCTACCACAATGCATTAAATATGCTTTTTGAAGATGATGGTCGCATTTTCAAGTTTAAGGTAAAATTTAGATAAGTCCAAATATACATGTTTCACAATGAAAACTTTAGAAATCATCTATTAAAATGAGAAACTCATCCATTACCTTTTCAAAACTAATTTTAAAAAGTAAGAGATTCATTGACTTTTTTCTTTGTTCACACAAACTTGAAACTCTTACATCATCTCTTAATCCAGACGATCATCATTTATTTCTTGTGTTAAATCTAGGCTTGGAAAACTCACTTATATAAAGTGTATACATTGAATTATTACTGTATATTTAGGGCATTG
>NW_016861385.1:0-531 GCF_001698545.2 Rhinopithecus bieti | reverse complement strand
TCTTCCCCTCCCTCCCTCCCTTCCTCTCTTCCTCTTTCTTTCTCTTTCTCTCTTTCTTTCTTTCTTTTGTTCTTTCGTTCTTTCTTTTCTTTTCTTTTCTTTCTTTTCTTTTTCTTTCTTTCTTTCTCTTTTTTGACAGAGTCTGGCTCTGTTGCCCATGTTGGAGTACAGTGGCACAATCTCAGTTCACTGGCACCTCCATCCCCTGCCCCAGCCTCCCAAGGAGCCGGGGCTACAGGCATGCGCCACCACACCCAGCTAATTTGTTTTCTTTATAGTTTTATCCTATAAGCTTTTTTTTTTAAATTATACTTTAAATTCTGGGGTACATGTGCAGAACATGCGGGTTTGTTACATAGGTATACACGTGCCTTGGTGATTTGCTGCACCCATCGACCCATTGTCTACATTAGGTATTTCTCTAATGCTATCCCTCCCCTAGCCTCCCACCTCTGGACAGGCCCCTGTGTGATGTTCCAGTCCCTGTGCACATGTGTTCTCATTGTTCAACTCCCACTTATGAGTGAGAAC
>NW_016861384.1:0-1124 GCF_001698545.2 Rhinopithecus bieti | reverse complement strand
GGTTATAAACAGAGCTAATTCTTTAGTCCTATAGGACATAATCATAAAGGCAAATATGAACTGTTATAAAACAGTATATATCTAGGGAAAGAAGGGATACATAGATATTCTCTGGCTTCAACCTAAACCTACTGTTTCATTGGTCCACGTGGTCCTCACAGGAATGTACGTGTCTTGCTCTTCCAGATTGTAATACCAATTTTCTGCAGGCAGCCACTGGGAAAGTCAGAGTCTTACATCATTCACTCAGGTTCCATGGCCTTTCCATCAGCTGGTACTGTATGAGAGGCTGCTTGACCTGAACAACAAGCAGGCATGCCTTTCTCTGATAATAATTGACACTGAGCATTTTTTATTATATTTTTTGGCCATGTATATGTCTTTTCTTAAAATTATTTAAGCTTTTGCTTATTTTAGTCATTATTTGTTTTTTGTTGTATAGTTGAGTTTCTTATATTTTTTGATATTAACCTCTTGTCACATGTATGATTTGCAAATATTTTGTCCCATTTTTTAGTTGTCTCATTCTATTCTATCAGATTCTGTGCAGCAGCTTTTTAATTAAAAGTAATGTGAGCCGGGCGCGGTGGCTCAAGCCTGTAATCCCAGCACTTTGGGAGGCCTAGACGGGCGGATCACGATGTCAGGAGATCGAGACCATCCTAGCTAACACGGTGAAACCCCGTCTCTACTAAAAAATACAAAAAACTAGCCGGGCCAAGTGGCGGGCGCCTGTAGTTTCAGCTACTCGGGAGGCTGAGGCAGGAGAATGGCGTGAACCCGGGAGGCGGAGCTTGCAGTGAGCCGAGATCCGGCCAAAAAACAGAAGTAATATGAGAGCCCGGCCCAGTGGCTCACACCTGTAATCCTAGCACTTAGGGAGGCTGATATGGGTGGATCACCTGAGGTCAGGAGTTCAAGACCAGCCTGACCAAAATGGTGAAACCCCCTGTCTACTAAAAATACAGAAATTAGCTGGGTGTGGTGGCGCTTGCTTATAATCCCACCTACTTGGGAGGCTGAGTCAGGAGAATCGCTTGAACCTGGAAGGCGGAGGTTGCAGTGAGCTGAGATCATGCCACTGCAATCCAGCATAGGCAAAAGATCGAGACTCCATCTCAAAA
>NW_016861383.1:0-532 GCF_001698545.2 Rhinopithecus bieti | reverse complement strand
GGCCTTCGGGCTGACGCTGCTGCTCGCCGCGCTGCGCCCTTCTGCCGCCTACTTCGGGTAGGTACCTTCGGCGACCGGCGCGCACTGGGGGGCGGGGGCGGCGGGCGCGGGACGGGGTCGTCCGGAGTCCCCGAGGCACCTGGGGTGGCTGGGCCGGGGCGCAGCGGGGCCGCCTGGTTGCCTGGCGCTGTTTGTTTGCGGCGCGCGAGTCGCTCCGTCCGCTGCGCGTCACTGGTAGAGAGGCGGGTGGACCCGTCGGGCTTGCGCTGGGCCGCGGTCCTCCGTGACCGCAGAGTCGTCGTCGTCGTAGTCGCCGCAGCCGCCGTAAGCCGGACTGCCTCGCGCTTAGGGACTGGGATCAGGTCCCGGCTTCCTTGGGCCGCCCTGTCCTTGCCAAAAGGCTGGAGCCCGAGTCTTCAGCCCCTGGCCATCGCCCACCTAGCAGCTTCCCCCCTTTCTCTTCTCGAGAAGTTAATTTAACAATAACAAAAATACGTACAAAATCCAGACGTTCCTCTTTCTGAGCCCCAAA
>NW_016861382.1:0-739 GCF_001698545.2 Rhinopithecus bieti | reverse complement strand
GTTTTTGTTGTTGGTTCTGTTTATGTGACGGATTACGTTTATTGATTTATGTATGTTGAGCCAGGCTTGCATCCCAGGGATGAAGCTGACTTGATCATGTTGGATGACCTTTTTGATGTGCTGCTGGATTTGGTTTGCCAGTATTTTATTGAGGATTTTCACATCGATGTTCATCACGGATATTGGCCTAAAATTTTCTTTTTTCTGTTGTGTCTCTGCCAGGTTTTGGTATCAGGATGATGCTGGCCTCATAAAATGAGTTAGGAAGGACTCCTTATTTTTCTATTGATTGGAATAGTTTCAGCAGGAATGGTACCAGCTCCTCTTTGTATCTCTGGTAGAATTCGGCTGTGAATCCTTCTGGTCCTGGAAATTTTTTGGTTGATAGGCTCTCAATTACTGCCTCAAGTTCAGAACCTGTTATTGGTCTATTCAGAGGCTTGACTTCTTCCTGGTTTAGTCTTGGGAGAGTGTATGTGTCCAGGAATTTACCCATTTCTTCTAGATTTTCTAGTTTATTTGCGTAGAGGGGTTTATAGTATTCTCTGATGGTAGTTTGTACTTCTGTGGGATCATTGGTGGTATCCCCTTTATCATTTCTTATTGTATCTATTTGATTCTTCCCTCTTTTCTTCTTTATTAGTCTGGTTAGCAGTCAATCTATTTTGTTGATCTTTTCAAAAAAAACAGCTCCTGGATTCATGGATTTTTTTGAAGGGTTTTTTGTCTCTATCTCCTT
>NW_016861381.1:0-432 GCF_001698545.2 Rhinopithecus bieti | reverse complement strand
TTGTTCACAAGAGGAAAATAATGACAGCACTCTTCTTAGGAAGACCCTCTTGGTAGACAGTGTCAATACTAACCAGGTTAGGTAAACACAAAAAACAACCACAATTTTTAGTACCAGAACCATTGCCAACTTGCATGAAGTCCATCTGTCACATTTTAAAATGGTTTGAATTTGAACATAGATGCCATGGCACAGAATTTCAAATTTGATGATTAGTATCAGGTAAATAATGATAGTTAAGAATTATATCCTGAAAATAGAGGGGCCTAATATAAGCTTCATTTAAGGTGTGACTGTATGAGAGTATTTTAAAACATATACACCAGACCTTCATTTTATTTATCAGATTCAATTTTTCCTTTAGTAGACACTTAAACCATTAATGCTGCTATTCAAATCTGCATTTTGAAATTACTGAGTTACTCTTAAAAT
>NW_016861380.1:0-1719 GCF_001698545.2 Rhinopithecus bieti | reverse complement strand
ATTACAGGCTTGAGCCACCGCGCCCGGCCCCTCATTTCATTTTCACAACAGCGCTATAAGGTAGGGATTATTGGCCCCATTTTACCATATGGGGTAATTGAGGTATTAAGAAAATTAAGTGCTGGTGCGGTGGCTCACGCCTGTAATCCCAGCACTTTAGGAGGTCAAGGCAGGTGGATTACCTGACGTCAGGAGGTCGAGACCAGCCTGACCAATATGGTGAAACACCATTTCTACTAAAATTACGAAAATTAGCCAGGCGTGGTGGTATGCACCTGTAGTCCCAGCTACTCGGGAGTCTGAGGCAGGAGAATCGCTTGAACCTGGGAGGCGGAGGTTGCAGTGGGGTGAGATCGCACCACTACACTCCAGCGTGGGCAACAGAGTGAGATAAGAAAAGAAAGAAAGAAAAAAAAAGAAAATTAAGTAACTGGCTTCAATCACCCAACAGCACATAGCGGAGTTGGAAGCCTGCCTCTTTCCACACACTATGGCAACACAGATTCCTGGTCTATGTTCTTGGGACACTATAGAGGAAGACTGACACCCAAAGTGAATAAAGTTCCAAGAAGCAGAAAGCAGACACTTTTGATCATGCAGCATGACCGAGGCCAATCAGGGAACAGCACCCGCAGTCAGCCCGACAGCCTCAAGGATTTAGGCTGGGGCCCCTTGAAGGGAAGAGAGGTAGGTAGAGAGAGGCATGTTGTACCCTACTTTGCAAGAATGGACAAATAAGTCCTGGAAAATTAAAAAAATTAGCCAGGTGTGGAAGCACACGCCTGTAATCCTAGCTACTCAGGAGGCTGAGGTGGGAAGATCACATGAGTACAGAAGTTCGAGGCTGCAGCAATGATCGCACCACTGCACTCCTGCCTGGCTGACAGAGTGAGACCTCATCTCAAAAAGAAAACAAAACAAAAAAAAACAACAAATAAATTCTGAGAAAAGGACTGGGCACGGTGGCTCCCCCCTGTAATCCCAGCACTTTGGGAGGTAGAGGCAGATGGATCACTTGAGGCCGGGAGTTTCAGAAAAGCCTGGCCAACAGGTGAAACTGCGTCTTTACTAAAAATACAAAAATTAGCCAAGCATGGTGGTACATGCCTGTAATACCAGCTACTCAGGAGTCTGAGGCAGGAGAACTGCTTGAACTCAGCAGGCAGAGGTTGCATTAAGCCAAGATGAAGCCATTGCACTCCAGCCTGGGTGACAGACTGTCGAAAGAGAAAAGAAAAGAAATTAATTCTGAGAAAAAGAGAGGAATTCACTGTGGTCACCTCTAGTAATCCCTAACAGCCAGATTTAGAAGCATACCCACTTCTGGGCAACTTACAACACCCGGTGGATATCTCACACTATACACAAAATCAACTCAAAATGGATCAAGGATCTAACTATAAGAGTTAAAAATACCAAACTCTATGAAAACACAGGCTGGGTGTGGTGGCTCACACCTGTAATCCTAGCACTTTGGGAGGCCAAGGCAGGTGGATCACGAGGTCAGGAGATTGAGACCATCCTGGTCAATATGGTGAAACCCTGTCTCTACTAAAAATACAAAAATTAGCCGGGCGTGGTGATGGGCGTCTGTAGTCCCAGCTACTCAGGAGGCTGAGGCAAGAGAATTGCTTGAATCCAGGAGGCAGAGGCTGCAGTGAGCCAAGATTACGCCACTACACTCCAGCCTGGGCGACAGAGCGAGATTCCGTCTCAAAA
>NW_016861379.1:0-206 GCF_001698545.2 Rhinopithecus bieti | reverse complement strand
CTCAAACACATCTGTGTGCGTGTGCACGCCTGCTGCTTCAAACACATCTGTGTGCGTGTGCACGCCTGCTGCCTCAAACAAATCCATCTCCATTTGGTAGAATTTAGAGGAGCTTTGAGGCCAGTGTGTCCAGCTGGGTGATGATAAGGGCTTCCCCTAAACCCACCTGAGAGTCTGAATTTTGTGCTCCCAGAGGCACACTGTGA
>NW_016861378.1:0-891 GCF_001698545.2 Rhinopithecus bieti | reverse complement strand
GTTCGAGCTTCCCGGCACTTTTTTAACCTACTTAAGCCTCAGCAATGGCGGGCGCCCCTCCCCAAGCCTCGCTGCCACTTTGCAGTTAGATCTCAGACTGCTGTGCTAGCAACAAGGGAGGCTCCATGGGCATGGGACTCTCCAAGCCAGGCACAGGATATAATCTCCTGGTCTGCCATTTGCTAAGACCCTTGGTAAAGTGCAGTATTAGGGTGGGAGTGACCCGATTTTCCAGGTGTTGTGTGTCACAGTTTCCCTTGGCTAGGAAAAGGAATTCCCTTCCCCCTGGTGCTTCCTGGTGAGGCGATGCCTCACCCTACTTTGGCTCTCGCTTGTTGGGCTGCACCCACTGTCCTGCACCCACTGTCCGACATGTCTCAGTGAGATGAATCTCAGTGAGATTACCTAAGTTGGAAATGCAGAAATCGCCCGTCTTCTGTGTCACTCATGCTGGGAGCTGGAGGCTGGAGCTGTTCCTATTTGGCCATCTTGGAACTGGGAATCGACTCACATATACTTAAACAAAGATTTGTTTCTGGTAAAGTACACAGAGATAAAGCTGTATACACTAGAATTTTGCTTGAGGGAAACTCACAGTGGGGAAAGGATTTGTATAATTCCATTTTTAATTTGGGGACTTTATCTCTGTTCTCTGGGCTTCTTATCAAACCAATTCACAGGGCTCTTCTGTATAATATTTGCATTTTCTGTTTATAAATCACTTTGATATACATTTGATGCTTGTGAGAACGTCTTAAGACAGGGAGCAAAATTACCCTTCTTGAACAGATTGGGAAACTGAGACTCACCCAAAAAAGGGACACCATGGACCACGTGCTAAACTAGGCAGCTTTTCCATGTTTTTTAAAAAATTTACTCATTCATTTATTT
>NW_016861377.1:3530-7332 GCF_001698545.2 Rhinopithecus bieti | reverse complement strand
TGACAGGTTCTCACTCTGTCACCCAGGCTGGAGTGCAGAGGTGCAATCACAGCTCACTGCAGCCTTGACCTCCTGGGCTCATGCAATCCTCCTGACTCAGCCTCCCAAGTAGCTGGGATTACAGGCACGTGCCACCATGCCCAGCTACTTTTTGTATTTTTTGTAGAGACAGGGTTTTGCCATATTGTCCAGGCTGGGGGGCTGAGTTCTTATGGAGGCTCTAAAGGAGAACCAGTTTCCTTGCTTTTTTCAGCTTCTACTCACCTCTTATAATCTGTGGCTTGTGGCCCCTTCTCCATCTTCAAAGTCAGCAACATAACATCTTTCTAATCTTTGTTTTTCTAATCTCTGCTTTCATCCTCACATCTCCTTCTGACTCTCCTGCCGCTTCCTTATAATGATGCTGTGACGACATTGGGCCCACTGAGATAATCCAGAGTAATCTCCCCATCTTGAGATCCTTAACTTAATCACATCTGCAAAGTCTCTTTTGCCATATAAGGGAACATATTCACAGGTTTCATGGCTTATGACCTGGACATCTAGGGGGGCCATTGTTCAGCCTACCACAGATAAGACAGAAGAGAAATTGAATAGAGGCAATAATTATTAGTCAACCTCACTTAATTACTTATCACTTATATAGACAGAATCCATATAAAGAAGCCAAAAGTATAGAAAATGTCTATGTCATATATAACTTTCCACCTTAACAGAAAGCAATAAAGGACCCCCGGTTTTAAGCCCACAAGGTGTGAATTTTCTTTCCTCTTAGAATCATATCATCTTATATCTGGAAGAAACTTTGATAGTAAGTTGCTTCAATTTCTGTACTGTCCAAAAGAAACTGACATATTGGCAGACTAATGCCCTCCCACAATAGAGACTAGCATGTTTTCCATAACCCAATAGCACCTCTTTAGAATGTTTTAAGAAAGGACCTGGGTTTGTTTCATGGAACAGAATGCTATTTGATCTTTTGGTAATTGCATGTTATCTAAAACTGAAATTGCCTAATTTCATTATTTCAATAAGCATTTCTTGAGCACCAACTGTGCAGTGGTAGGTGCTAGGGTACACCAAGATACAAAATTCCTAGTTCTGAAGTTTGCACTTCAATGAGGTAAACAAGTAAGCAAAGTTTTGTATTGCAAGCATACAGTATGAGCAATACTGCAATAAGGATTACTTCATGATTTCATTCATTCAGCCACTATGACCGCCTTCCACGTGCCAGAAACTGAAAGAATACCAGGAAGCACAGAGAAGGGAGGACCTAACTCTGCACTACATGCATTGATCATCAAGTGCTGTGTATATATCAGGCAAGGAGAAGCACTGTTTATTGCAGGTCTGAAAAGACTCCGTTTTGTATGAGAAGTGCTTTTTACATCTGTGCTTGTGATAAGGCATCCTACTGCTTAAGTTCTCTTGGAAACGACAACAAAAATCCTACTTCCCTTTCAGCATTGAATATCTGTGCCTTGTCATCTCCCTTAAGAGTATCTTTTTCCCCCTTTGGCTCTCTCTACACCTCTCCGGCCACCTCTGGATCTTCTGTTCGTTCCCCTCTCTGAAGTTCATAATTACTCAGATCACAATCAGTAGTGTGCTGGTAAATGGTTGACAACTGGCTAGTGGGGTGGGTAGGAAGTTGGGGGAAGAAAGATTTCCAAAATGATCGTCAACTTGCACGTTGTAAATATTCCCACCGTGGCCAATCTCAGGCAACAAACAAAACATCACTAAATTTAGAATTGAAAGACGACATAATCGGGGCAAGAACTAGTACACACAAGCTCCAGGCTGGAGAATTGGGAACACTCTGCAACCTTATTTGTGAAGTTGACAGACCTCAAAGTCCTCGAGTCTTTCCAACATACTCCAGTCCAGCCATTTTAAAATATGTATTGTGACTGCCACATCTCTGCTCAAATTATCTCCAGAAAACTTATCCAACACTTTCAAGTCTTATTTCTGTCAGAGGCCTTCCCTGACCACCCCTAAATTCTCTCCCCCTTCTTTTTGACCTGCCCCAGTACTCACCTGTGACACATATCCTCAATTCTCATGGGATTTCTTGATGGCTTAGTGTATATAAACTGTCTGCAATTGCTCTACAATTTCTCTAAGAATACAGACTATCACAGGTCCCTTTGGCATCATCCACTGTACTTTTCATAGGCAGGTGTATGAAGAGTGCTCAATAGCACCTGCATTAAGTTTCCTTTGAAATAATCTAAGTAGCTCTGAAAACCCAAGCTGCATAAAACCCATTCAACCATTCTAAAATACGAGAAAGTCAAATGTTATACAACCTTACAATTTGCAGCAAGTGTGTTTTTCTAGCTTTGAGGTATAATTTACATACATTAAACTTCACCCATTTTTAAGTGTACAATTTAATGAAATTTAGTAATCATATGCAGTTGTGTAATCACCACAATCAAGACACAGAACAGTTCCCCCACTTTACAAAGTTTCCTAGTACTTTTCTGCATCTGATCTCCTTCCCCAACCTCTGGCAACCACTGATCTACTTTTTGTTGCCATAGTTAGGCATTCCTTTTTTTTTTTAATGCATCAAATTTATAGAGAACTCAATTTGTTAGGCTTTTCTAGAATGTTATATAAATGAAATCACACAGTATATTTGTGTTTGTATTTCTTCACTTAACATAATGCTTGAGATTTTTCCACATTTTTGTGTGTATCCATGTCCTTTTTTTCATTGCTGAGTAGTATTCTATAGTATGAATATACCACAATTATTCTTTAAATCTATTTACCAGTTGAAGGACATGTGGGCTGTCTTCAGTTTGGAGCTATTATGAATCATGCTGCCATGAAGTCTTTGTGTACAGAGATTTTTATTTTTTTTACATCATTTATTGAGTTCTTTTATATACCAGACACGATTATATATGCAATATAACTACCATCTCAATTAATGCTAACATCTACCCTAAGAGATGGATAGTTTTTGTTCATCTAAAAAAAAAAAGTGAAGTTGCACAAGTTTATACAGCTAGGAAGTAGAGGAGTCCGGATTTGAACCCAGCTAATCCATACAGTTGTCATGGGGATTAGATGAGTTAATATAAATAATGTGCTTAGAATAGCAAATGTTCAATAAATGTCAGCTATTATAACTATGCTCTTTCCCCCACACGATCCTACCACCCACAGAGTATTCAATAGTGCTGGAAAGTGAGGATGTACAGCTACTGAAATAAATGAATAGGGCACCTCACTAATACATGCTTGTCAGTTGCATCATTCCTTTTCTTGACTCTCTTTTCTTCCCCATACGCCATTCCCGTACCAGGTTAAAAAAGAAATCCATGTTTTATTACCTCAGCAACTGATATCACACAGTAGTGACAATGGATACATCACTTGGTGCTAACATGCAAGCTAAGAAAAATATTTCACAATGAATTGAAAGAAAAACTGTATCAGTTGGCCAGGTGGCTTTTACACAGGAAGGAATTTTAGAAGGAAAAACAAGACAATCTTCACTAGAATTTTTATTCATCATTAACCTCTCTCTTCTCCTTTATTTCAGTTTTGTAGATTTTAAGCATAGTGCGCAAAGATGTTACATAAACCTTGCTGGGAAGAGTAAAATATGACTGTCATTTAAAATGTACACGAATGTTATAACACTCTTTGGTATCGTGAAAGATTCAGTATAAGAAATGGCTCCCATGTGGAGTCCAATCAAGGCTAAGCAGTCACTACAATCCCAAAACAAGTGGGTTTTTTGTTTTGTTTTGTTTTTTTTTTTGTTTTTTTTTTT
>NW_016861377.1:0-933 GCF_001698545.2 Rhinopithecus bieti | reverse complement strand
TTTTTTTTGATACAGGGTCTCTCTCTGCCACCCAGACTGGAGTGCAATGGCACAATCATGGCTCACTGCAGCCTTGACTTCCTGAGCTCAAGTGACCCTCCCACCCCAGCCTCCCCAGTAGCTGGGACTATAGGTGCATGCCACCATACCTGGTTAACTTTTGTGATTTTGTGTGTGTGTGTGTGTGTGTGTGTGTGTGTGTGTGTGTGTAGATGGGGTTTCGCTACATTGCCTAGGTTGGTCTCAAATTCCAAGGTTCAGGCAATCCTCCCACCTCAGCCTCCCAAAGTGCTGGGATTATAGGTGTGTACCACCACACCCAGCTGGAAATACACTTTAAAAATTGGTATAATTGTAGAAAGACACATAGCCTTAAAATAATATGCCCTCTCATCTATCTTCAATACCACCAATATTTTGCATCTTGGATAGGCAGTAGGCAGAATCTTCAGGAAGAGCATCCTCCTCAGTTCTGCTCTGACAAGGGATCTCGAACATTTTTACATATTCCATAAATAATTTCATCAAAACACCCTCCAGGGGCAATCTTTGAAAAATGAGCAGCAAAAGATACAGATAATTTCACACAATCTTAATACATTTCATTTCTGGATAAGAACAAATGTCCTATCCACATGCTACGACTATTGGAAGAAAAAAACTACTGAGCTGCATTTTAGTCACTTGGGCCAGAGTAACTGTTTCTGTCTCCTATAAAAATGGTAGATGACAATGCCACACCACGCACAGTGGTTTCCAAGACAGACTCAGTGAAAACTATGCTTGAAGACAGCAGGGATTCGGCCCCAGAGAAAACCACAAAAGCTATCACACCACAAGCAAAAGTAAGCTAGGAGTAGTTATTCAGATACCAAAGTGGCAATTGTGTGACCTTTTTCCATGCTGGCTGCTTCCCAGAGCTCATTATGAGAA
>NW_016861376.1:0-890 GCF_001698545.2 Rhinopithecus bieti | reverse complement strand
TTTATTGAATTCTAAAACACACACATAAGACCAGGTGTGCAGCGTCTCATGCCTGTAATCCCAGCACTTTGGGAATGGGCGGATCACTTGAGCCCAGGAGTTCAAGACCAGCCTGCCCAACACAATGAAACCCCATCTCTACTAAAAAAATACAAAATTAGTCAGGTGTGGTGGCATGTGCCTGTAATCCCAGCTACTCAGGAGGCTGAGGCAGGAGAATTGCTTGAACCCAGGAGGCAGAGGTTGCAGTGAGTCAAGATCGCGCCACTGCACTCCAGCCTGGGCAACAGAGTAAAACTCCATCTCAAGAATAAATAAATCAATAAATTAATTAAATAAAATAATAAAAAATAAAAACACACGTGTGTATATATTTCTCCTATAATTGAAAACAATAAATGTAGTTCATATTGTTTTGGCAGAAATTATAACAATCATTTTAATATATCAAATCAAAAAAATGTATAGGTTTAAGCACTTTAGTAACAATAAAAATAGCAGCTAAGAACACAGTGTTTACAGTGTGCCAGATACTGGTCTAAGCACTTCACACAGATTAACTCTATTTATCCTCATGGTAATCTTGTAAGAAGGTTAGAAGAAATAAGAAGTAGATAAGGGCCAGCACAGGGACTGTAATCCCTGCACTTTGGGAGGCCAAGGTGAACGGACTGCTTGAGGCCAGGAGTTTGAGACCAGCCTGGGCAACAGGGCAAAACCCCATCTCTACAAAAAATAAAAAAATTAGGTGGGTGTGGTGGTGTGTGCTGTAATGCCAGCTACTCAAGAGGCTGAAGCAGGAGGATCACTTGAGCCCAGGAAGTTGAGGCTGCAGTGAGCCAAGATTGCACCTCTGCACTCCAGTCTGGGCGACAGAGAGTCTTGTCTCC
>NW_016861375.1:0-1121 GCF_001698545.2 Rhinopithecus bieti | reverse complement strand
GGATATGGGGAGCCTCAGAAATGGTATCCTTCCTATTCGTATAAGTGAGGACAAAAGGAACCACTCTTCCAACTCTGGAGATCCCTTCCCTCCCTCAGGGTATGGCCCTCCCCTTCATTTTGGGGCAAAACATCTTTATAGGACAGTGGCAAGGTCCCAGTACTAACAGGGGAACCCTTAGGACTCTAAGAGATTTTCGAGAATGCGTTGGTAAGGGCCACTAAATCCGCCCTCCTCGGTCCTCCTTGTGGTCTAGGAGGGAAACTGGTGTTTCCACTGCTGTGTTGGTGAATGCAGCTATTCCAGTCAGCAGGGTCCAGGGACTTTTGCAGGTTCTTGGGCAAGAGGTGTTCCTGCTGCTGTGTTGGTGAGTACAACTATTCCAATCAGCAGGGTCCAGGGATCATTGTGGGTTCTTGGGCAGGGGGGAACAAACAAACCAAAACCGCAGGTGGTTTTGTCTTTCAGACGGGAAATGCTCAGGCATCTTCAGGCTCACCTTTGAAATGCATCCTAAGCCATTGGGACCAATTTGACCTGCAAATGCTGAAAAGAAGCAGCTCATTTTTTTCTGCACTATAGCTTGTTCCCAATATTCTCTCTCTGATGGGGAAAATGGCCACCTGAGAGAAGTATAAATTACAATACTATCCTGTAGCTTGACCTTTTCTGTAAGAGGGAAGGCAAATGGAGTGAAGTACCTTATGTCCAAGCTTTCTTTTCATTGAGGGTGAATCCACAACTATGCAAAGCTTGCAATTTACATCCCACAGGAGGACCTTTCAGTTTACCCCCATATTCTAGACTCCCTATAGCTCCCCTTCCTATTAATGATAAGCCTCCTTTAATGTCCCCCACCCAGAAGGAAACAAGCAAAGAAATCTCCAAGGGACCACAAAACCCCTGGGCTATCGGTTATGTCCCCTTCAAGCTGTAGGAGGAGGGGAATTTGGCCAAACCTGTGTACATGCCCCTTCTCCCTCTCTGATTTAAAGCAGATCAAGGTACACCTAGGGAAGTTTTCAGATGATCCTGAGAGGTACACAGATGTTCTACAGGGTCTAGGGCAAATCTTTGATCTCTCTTGGAGAGTTGTCATGCAATTGTGAGATCAAACCCTG
>NW_016861374.1:0-3495 GCF_001698545.2 Rhinopithecus bieti | reverse complement strand
CAAGGCTCCATGGGTGTGGGACCTTCCGAGCCAGGTGCAGGATATAATCTCCTGGTGTGGCATTTGCTAAGACTGTTGGAAAAGCGCAGTATTAGGGTGGGAGTGACCTGATTTTCTAGGTGCCGTCTGTCACAGCTTCCCTTGTCTAGGAAAGGGAATTCTCTGACCCCTTGCACTTCCCGGGTGAGGTGATGCTTCGCCCTGCTTGGGCTCATGCTCGGTGGGCTGCATCCACTGTCCTGTATCCACTGTCCTGCACCCACTGTCTGACAAGCCCCAGTGAGATGAACTAGTACCTCAGTTGGAAATGCAGAAATCACCAGTCTTCTGCGTCGCTCACTCTGGGAGATGTAGACTGGAGCTGTTCCTATTTGGCCATCTTGGAACTGCCCCCTGTGATTTCCTTCCTTTTGGGCATAGAAACAGAAGTGGGATTGCTGGATCATATGGTAGCTCAATTTTTAGTTTTTTGAGGAACCTCTGAACTGTTCTCCATAGTAGTTGTACTAATTTACATTCCTTCCCACCAACATTGTGCAAGGATTCCCTTTTCTCCATCCCTTTTCTCCACACCCTCGCCAGCATTTGTTATTGCCTGTCTTTTGGATATAAGCCATTTTAACTGAGTGGAGATGATCTCATTGTAGTTTTGATTTGCATTGTTCTGACGATCAAAGACGTTGAGCATCCTTCATGTGTCTGCCTGCCATTTGTATGTCTCCTGTGAGAAATGTCTAAATCTTTTGCCCATTTTTGATTGGATCATCAGATTTTCCCCTATAGAGTTATTTAAGCTTCTTATATATATTCTGATCATTAACCCCTTATTAGATGGGTAATTTGCAAACATTTTCTTCAGCTCTGTGGGTCATTTCTTCATTTTGTTGATTGTTTCCTTTGCTGTGCAGAAGCTTTTAAACTTGATGTGATCCCAGTTGTCCATTTTTGCTTTTGTGCCAGAGCTTGAGGGGTATTACTTAAGAAATCTTTGCCCAGACTGATGTTATAGAGACTTTCTCCAATGTTTTCTTGTAGTAGTTTCATAGTTTGAGGCATTAGATTTAAGTCTTTAATCTATTTTTGTTTGATTTTCGTATATGATGAGAGATAGGGGTCTAGTTTCATCCTTCTGCATATTGAATTCTGCAGCACCATTTCTTCAAGACTCTTTCTTTTCTCCAGTGTATGTTTTTGACACTCAAAATGAGTTCACTGTTAGGTGTGTGGATTTGTTTCTGGGATTTCTATTCTGTTCCATTGGTCTATGTGTCTGTTTTTATGCCAGTACCATGCTATTTTGGTTACTATAGCTCTGTAGTATAATTTGAAGTCAGGTAGTGTGATTCCTCCAGATTTGTTCTTTTTGCTTAGGATAGCTTTGAACATTCTGGGTGTTTTGTGGTTCCATATAAATTTCAGGATTGTTTTTTTCTATTTCTGTGAAGAATGTCATTGGTATTTTGGTAGTGATTGCATTGAATCTGTAGATTACTTTGGATAGTATGGACATGTTAACAGTATTGGTTCTTCCAATTCATTAACATGTAACATCTTTCCACTTTTTGGTGTCTTCTTCAATTTCTTCCTTTGAGATGGAGCTTGCTTGCTTGGTTTCCTTCCTTCCTTCTTTCTTGCCCTTTCCTTCCTTCCTTCCTTCCTTCCTTCCTTCCTTCCTTCCTTCCTTCCTTCCTTCCTTCCTTTCTTTCTTTCTTTCTTTCTTTCTTTCTTTCTTTCTTTTCTATCTTTTCTTTCTTTCTTTTCTTCTTTCTTTTCTGTTTTTGAGATGGAGTCTTGCTCTGTCACCCAGGCTGGAGTGTAGTGGTGCAATTCTCAGTTCACCGCAACCTCTACCACCTGGGTTCAAGTGATTCTTCTGCCACAGCCTCCTAAGTAGCTGAGATTACAGGCACGCACCACCATGCCCAGCTAAGTTTTGTATTTTTAGTAGAGCCAGGGTTTCACCATGTTGGCCAGGTTGGTCTGGAACTCCTGACTTCAAGTGATCTGCCTTCCTCAGCCTCTCAAAGTGCTGAGATTACAGGCGTGAGCCACCACGCCCGGCCCTCTTCAATTTATTTCATCAGTGTTTTATAGCTGTTGTTATAGGGATCTTTCACTTCTTTGATTAATTGATAGGTGTTTAATTTTATTTGTGGCTATTGTAAATAGGATTACTTTTAAATATCTTTTCACATTGTTCACTGTTGGCTTATAGAAATGTTGCTGATTTTATATGTTGATTTTGTATCCTGCAACTTTACTGAACTTTTAAATCAGTTTTAATAGTCTTTTGATGGAGTCTTTAGGTTTTCCAAATGTGAGATTATATCTTCTGCAAGCAAAGATAGTTTGACTTCTTTTTTTCCAAAGTGGATGTTCGTCATTTTTTCTCTTCCCTGATTGCTTTAGCTAAGACTTCCAGTAGTATAATAGTGATGACAGTGGGCATCCTTGTTGTGCTCCAGATCTTAGGGGAAAGGCTTTCAGTTCTTCCCCATTCCTTATAGTACTAGCTGTGGGTCTGTTATATATGGCTTTTATTATGTTATGTTCCTTGTATCCCCAGTTTTTTGAGGGTTTATATCATGAAGGGATGTTGGATTTTCTCAAATGCTTTTTCAGCATCAATTGAAATGATCATATGGTTTTTATCCTTCATTCTGTTGATGTGATATATCACATTGATTGATTTGCATATGTTGAACAATGCTTGCATCCCAAGGGGGGAATCACACTTGGTCATGATGATCTTTTTAGTATATTGGGTTTGTTGTTGTTGCTGCTGTTGTTTTGAGACAAAGTCTTGCTCTGTCACCCAAGCTGGAGTGCTGGAGTGCAGTGGCATGATCTCCATTCACTGCATCCTCCACCTCCTGAGTCAAGCGATTCTCGTGCCTCAGCCACCCAAGTAGCTGGGATTACAGGCATGTGCCACCACGCCCAACTAATTTCTGTGGTTTTAGTAGAGATGGGGTTTCACCATGTTGGCCAGGCTAGTCTTGAACTCCTGGCCTTAAGTGATTCGCCTGCCTCGGCCTCCCAAACTGCTGGGATTAAAGGTGTGAGCCACCAGTGCTTGGCCATATATTGTTGAATTTGATTTGCTAATATTTTGTGGAGGATTTTTGCATCAATATTCATCAGAGATATTGGCATGTAGTTTTCTTTTTTTAATGCATCTTTATCTGGTTGGTATCAGGGTAATACTGGCCTCGTAGAATGAGTTTGGATATATTCCCTCCTCCTGTATTTTTCAGAACAGTTTGATTAGGATTGGTATTAGTTCTTTAAATATTTTATAGAATTCAGCAGTGAAGTCATTGGGTCCTCAGCTTTTCTTGACTGGGAGACTTTTTATTATAGCTTTGATCTCATTACTTGTCGTTGGTGTGTTCAGGTTTTGGATTTCTTTATGCTTCAAACTTGGTAGGTTGTTTGCTTCTATAAATTTTTTCATTTCTTTTCTTTTTTTTTTTTTTTTTTTTTTGAGACGGA